>NW_003852668.1:371355-371778 GCF_000181295.1 Otolemur garnettii | reverse complement strand
CCACTGTGGTGTGGGTCACCTGCTCTCCTCACTGCTCCCTGGAGCAGCCACTGTGGTGTGGGTCACCTGCTCTCCTCACTGCTCCCTGGAGCAGCTCAAGCCTCCTCCCTCGACACCTGCATGTGGTTTCTGCAGGGAACCGATTCTTTCACACTTTGTCTTAAGTGTCAAGGCAAGTGGCCTGTTCTGAGATAAGTGTGGGGCTGACAAGACTACCCAGGTAGTGAGCAGGTGGATTAGGGCCAATTTTTCAAGGGGAGAGGAGGTTGCTGTGGGATCTCAGCTCTCAGGACAGCAAGCCTGCAGGTGAGAGGGGGACCCCCCCATCCAACCCGAGAACTTATTTACTTAGGAGCCTTCAAATTAAGGACTCCTTTAAGTTGCCGTCAGCCACGGTGGTGCAATCACTTCTTGAATGCTAAA
>NW_003852668.1:368109-370806 GCF_000181295.1 Otolemur garnettii | reverse complement strand
GAGGTTGACACTGCAGCCTCAGCTCCAGGCCTGGCCTCCCTCTCTGTGCTGTCCCATGTGTAGATACTGAAGGCGAGGTTGACACTGCAGCCCCGGTGCTCACCATCCACGCACCTGCGCTGCCTGCTCTAACTCGGGGTGCTCACATCAGCCTGACCTCCCAGGTCGCACAGCCTTCCCTGTCCCTCATCTGGGGGCTGAGAAACCACGGGTGACAACTATGGCTGGCACGCTGATGGTCTCTCAAAGGCTAAGGGTAAAAGTCCAAAGCTCTGGTTCCCTCCATGCCCGTCCAGCAGAGATAACAGGACCCACAGAGGGAGATGTGGCTGCAGAGCCTGGGCGCTGCCGGTGGGGCCACCACCCTCTAGCTCTCAGCACAAACAATGAAGCTCTGTGGAAGGCTGGTGATGTCACTTTTATCAAAACTTTGGGGCTATAGACTTGGGGAACCAGACAGCCTTTCACCCCACCATCCCCACCCCAGCTGTACTCCTCAGATGTCCACAGCCTGCCACCCTGCAGGTCACCCGTCAAGACTGCAGCAGTGCTGACAGTGAAGTGGCCCACGGGCCCCCTGTGCTCCTCCCGATAGGCCTTTGAGCTCCCAAACCCTTGAGCTGCATGTGGACAGTGTCTGAGACAGGACGAGGCCCAGAGGTCCTCCATCACTTTTCATGCAGTGCAGATGACAAACCTCAAAGCCTGAGAGAGGGACCCAGGCAACCCTGGTGTCCCCTCCCGGTCTCACGGCTTCCCCCTGCTCAGAGGGACTGAAGCAGCTCCAGGAGGGTTGCAGTGATGTCCAGCGGAGCACGAGAACTCTGCTCTGAGACGCCAGCTCTGGGTCTTTCTGGCTCCGAGTTGCAGGAGTCGCCATGGGAAGTGGAGAGGTGCCTGCCAGAGGGACGTTACCCCAGGCGAGTTCAGTCTCATGCTCAGTCCTATGAAACGGCAGGCGTCCTCCATGCAGGAGTCCTCCACGCAGTCCACTGCTCATCAGCCCAGGCTCATCACTGGTGAGGGTTTGGGTTTGAAATATAAAACACCATGGCTGCTGTGTCCACCTCTAGACTGGCCAATGTGAGCTTCCCGGCTCTGGAAGGGGGTTGTGTTCCTATCACCCATGCAGAGGGTGCCCACTGGTTCTGTTAGGAACCAGGTATTTATTCACATGGAAGCAAGACTGACCCCCTAGATGTAACTGAAAGCCTGGGAGAATCATGGGCTCTAAGTTTGGGGACTAGTTCTGTCCCACAGGGTATGGCCCTGAGGATCTGTGAAGACTCCTTTGCTTACGATGAATAGGCGGTCAGGTTATACTAGTCAGAGAAAAAGCAGGAACTCGGGAGAAGGAGAGTGAGTTGTCTCATACAGTGAGTTAAAGACGGGTGCCTGAGCTGCTCACAGGCCGACAGCTGGAGCCGCACACTCCTTTGGCACCCTCCCCGTGCTCTGAGCTTCCACTCCGCTCCTCTCGGCAAGACGAGCTTCCTCAGCAGGGTCTGGGGTCTGTGTCTGTGGCTTCCACCACCCAAGGTCAACTCGCTCTTTCCTGTGTCCATTTCACACATTCCTGGAGGAAAAGCCCTCTCGGCCAGGCTTGGGTCAGGCCTTTCGTTGGCTCAAATGACTGAAGCCAAGTGTGACGGCCACCACAGGAGAAGGGGGTCTGGGCAGACCAAACAGGAGGGGTCCCAGCCCCTAGGCCCATCCTTTACGTGCTGAAGCAGAGATTGGCATAGGATAGCCAAATCTGGTTGACTGCCTGTTTCTGTAAATAGTTTTCTTGGAGCACAGCCATGCCCAGCTGCCTTCCTATGGTGGTAGAGTTGAGTGACTGTGACAGAGACCAGGGCCAGCAAGCCTAAAATATTTACTATCTGGCCCTCCACAGAAGAAGTTTGCTGAGTCTGTGCCAAAGGGTCAGACATCCCCAGAGAGAGTCCGAGAGTGTTCCCTGGGCTGGAGTGAGCACTTAGAAGACAGCTGTCGTCCTGTGTGGGGATCCGTGCCATTGAGAAGCACCTTATTAATTAATAAAACTGACACTCTGTGACTTGGAGAGGAATCTGGGGCTGTGGAGCCCGTGCAGCGGCTTTCTTGTGTTTTGTGTGTCCCTGGGTCTTTGGGGGGATGGGAGGCAGGAAAGACTCCATGTCAGAACCACCCGGCTTCCCAGGCTCTCGAGGAAACACACCATTTCCAGCGGGACAGTGAGATGGATGGAGGCTGTGGAGTGAAATGCATTTCCACGGTTGGGTGACAGTCTGTGAGGGACAATGGCAGTCAGTGTGCATCCTTTTTACTACAGAATTGCCCCATTTAACTTGTGCTGTCATGTGCTGGGGCCACTCGTGTGACTCTCCCTAGAGGGGCGAGAGGACCTGGGACAGAGGACTCTGATCTACTTTGCCCATTGGTTAGGCACATACACAGGCACGGCCGACTTGAAAGCTCGCTTCACAGCTCCCAAAAGGCACTCGCCGATGCTTTATGGGTATGGTGTGAGGGTGAGGACTGGGGGGTGTCACACGGCAGTGAGGACGAATATCCCCTGACGCAGTCCTCATCAATGCATCTAAGTGTTGAAGGAGCAGCAACGTTCCTGCTTGGACTCCCAGACTGGGAACAGGGAGGGAAGGGCTCTAACTGGATCCCCCATGATCCCCCACCTTGGGGCCTCCCCTCCCCCCC
>NW_003852668.1:363023-368017 GCF_000181295.1 Otolemur garnettii | reverse complement strand
ACACCCCCTCAGCATCCCCACGGCAGGAGACATGAGCTGCCCTCCCTGGATCCTCGCCCCCTCTGGATCCTCACCCCAAGGTCAGCAAGGTGAAGGTCGAGCTGAGGGTTTTGATTCTTTCTCTCGGCAGGTTTTCCTTCCCGTGGCTCTGGGGGACGGTCAGACCCTCTCTGCCCTCAGCTTTTCTCTGCTCGCTTTCTTTTTCTCTCATGTGGCTGAGGTTAAAAGTTCCTGTGTGACATTCCTGGCCCCTGGGTGGCCTGAGATGATGCACAGGTGTTGGGGTAAAATGGTCTCTTTGGCTTGATCTTTGGGGCCCAGTTCTGCTCACCGTGGTCTGACCCTGTGACAACTGTGGCTGGTGCTCCAGCCCGTCCTTGTCCTCCCTTGGAGGCCTTTTGGGGAGGGAAGATAGCCTGAGCTTGGAATTGGGGTCTTTCTAGGTCCACAGACCCAATATTTTCTTATAATTTCACCTCCTTACCCACAAATACCAACATGGGTCCCCTACCTCAGGACAATGCTCTATCCAGAGCCCAGAGCAGAAATCACAGAGCCCAACTCACTGTCAACTTCTTTCTAAGCAGGAGGGTGGGACAGCTGCCCAGGACAGTCCGGCTCCAGCGCTGTGATGGGACTCTCTTCTGGAAACTCCAGTGTTTTGTCATAAAAAGCAGGGAAGCTTGGAGGATCTCATTAGGATGAGGCCAAAATATGTACACTCGAAGTTCATTTTCCAAGTTCATAAGACCCCTTTTGAGAAGCTTCAGAGGAGCGCTCCGTGTTACTGAGTTCATCTAATCCGAACCACTAAACTGTCTTCTGTTCACTCACCATTGTTCTTAGCATGAGGACAGGAAACAAAACAAAACAAATGACAACCAAGAGCCAGACACGGCTAGGAAGCAAACTGAACATGCCGTTGGGCACATGGCATCATTCTTCTGCCCCTGCACATCGGGGAGGATGACGGGGAGCCAATTGTACCCTGGAACCCAGGGTGACACTCAGTTATGAGAAGACAGCATGTCCCACACGGAGACCTCAGTGTGACCCACTCACAAACACCAGAGCCCTCCTGGAGGGAGGTCTGGACATCTGGCCGATGTGGGGAGATAGCAATACCTCTTTGTCAAACCTCCCCGCTGTTTCATCACGGCCAAGTTGCAGGTGACCCCTTCTTTCCTTGTCTTTCCTCAATAATAGAAAATACCAGCAACAGGGGTTTCTCTCATTAACCTTAGCAGGTAACGAACCAACCCAGTGCTCCCGTCCTGGAAATAGCTTCCAGACAATGGAGCAGAATCTGACTGCCTTCTACAGCCCGTAGTGGGATGAATCACCGAGCTGCGTCCAAACAGGGGTCAGTGACGCTTCTTACTTCCTGGATAGAGTTTTGATGTGTGTACTCATGGGTGAAAGGCTAGGCAACTGCCTTCCAGTCCCCAGATAAGACTGAATCTCCTCTGGGGAGATTGGCAAAAAAGGATGCAGTTGTCTGAACAGAGAAGGGCAACATCAGCTTATAAGTTATTCTGTTAGCTGTCAGAAGATGGAAAGAGACCACAAAGAACCGGGCGGAGAAGATTAATTGCAGAGACTTATTAGGAGCGTCTGCAAGCAGACTGGCTGCCGCTGAGCGTGGAGAATGGGCCAGGGGCCTCTGTGAGAGCAATTCTGGGGGCGGTGCTTCTGTAGCTCCGTGACGCTATGACAGACATCTAAGGTCATCTGCTGGATTCCCGGAAGGTGTGAGGGTTCTCACAGCTGGAAGGATTACCGGACCAGAAAAGCAAGGAGAGTTCTATTCTCTGCTTAATCAAAGTCCAGGCCCACCAGGGCAGAGAAAAACTAACAAGTTCTATTTCCTTAAGAATGGTTAGGCCCATTGAAGGTAAAAGAAAAACCAGCAAGCTTTATTCTTTACTTAATGAACGTTGAAGCCCCGTGGAGGCAGGTGCGTAATGAGTGTCCTGCCTGGAAAGACTGAGGATTCGCTGCTTTTAGTCGTCCCACACCTTGTGAACCTGTGTCTGCCCAGCACTGAGGGTGAAGTCTGAGATGGGCTGAGGAAGAAGAGGCCGAGGAGGTGCTCGGGGAGAGACCTTTGTTGCTCAGGGCTGTCTGGAGGCTTTCTTCCTGTTCTCAACACCACACACCTGTCTCCTGAAGGAAAGCCAGGGCCTGTGTAACCAGCAGCCTCCGCAACCAGCAGCCTCCGCAGGTGCTCTCTGCGCTGTCAATGAACTGCCTATTCTCACAAGCAGAAACATGCCACTCCAAACAAATGCCGCCCGGCTGTTCCTAAATCTGCCTGTCTGAAACGCCCGGGGGTGTTAGCTATAAATACCCACTCCCAGACTCAGTGCCCCCCCCTCCAACATTCTGATCCAGTTGGCCTGGGCCCCAGGAATCTGCGTGTTCCGACTGTAGAATCCAACAGTCATTCCACACTCCCGTACACAGCGTTAGCACGTTAAGACAGAAAAAAGGAAGTCTGGGAGCTTCGAACTCAGCCTCTTCATTTAACACAGAAATAACATTGAATCTGAGAGGAAGGAGCTGGTGTGACCAGCGTCTTGGCAGCAAATCGGGGACCCAGGCTGCTTCCTATCTGGGAATTTAGAATGTGTTTCTGCAAAGGTTAGAAACGACCTCACAGGCAAGGGAAGAGGGTTTATTAGGAGTCATCTATATAGAAAGGAGCCTTTGTTCAGAAAAGATGGCTTTGAAAAAGCACATGTTGGTGTGAGATGCTGTGCTGGGGGGAAATCCTGGGGCCAATCCCCGGGCGGGGCCCCTCTTTGTTCGACCATCTGCAGTCTGTCTGAATGCCCACAAAGCGGGGGCTCCGTGGCTAATGGCTTTTGGACTCCACATAAAAGAGAAACAAAGCCCTTCGTAAACAAAGGGCTGCAGTCTGAAACAATTCTTAAAGAGAAAGGGGCCTTTGGAGTGAATTCCTGCAAATGGAGCTCAATTAGGCCACACACGCTAAGGCCTTTGGAGACACCCCAAATCCAATTCCCTTCTGTACTCCTAGGCCAAGGAGGGACTTGGCTAGCCTAAGGTGGCCCTGGTAGCTCTCTGTGGATGGTCAGAGATATTAGGTACATAATTACTGCCTTGGAGTCACCTGTAATGCCTTGTAAACCCCAAACTGAACAAGTTCTAGGGCCCCTGTGTCACCATTTCACCCCAATTCTTACTGACCCAGAGGATGCGGACGCAGGTCTGACCTTTCTAAGTATCTCAGCCGACCATGCAGTCGTGTGCAGATTACCGGCTCAGTGTGGACCAATGGAGATTTCTGGCAAATGTTAGACTAGCAAAAAGTGAACGTCATTATCTCTAAAATTCTGGGTCTTTCCATTTTCATTCCCCTGAAATTGCATCAGAAAATGAGGGCCCTTTGAGAGCTCCTAACTAAAGGGTAACAGGAAGAAGTGGGGTCTCCCTGGGCCCCTGCAGGGAGCCAGTCACAGTTTGAGCCACCTGTAGACAAGTGTGATTCTTGGGGTTTACCACTTAGGTCTGCAGTGACCTGTCCATGGCTGTCTGACTTGTGGCCCTCTATGCAGAGCTGATGAGACACACAGGCCTGGTGACTTGCCCCCTGGGAGTTAAGTGACAAAGGCAAAGGCCTGAGAGAGCAAAAATGTTTTCTTGAGCTGTCTCAAGACACCCTGGCCCTGTGGGGAACAGAAACCCGCATCCCTGCCTGAGGCCGGTAATCAGAGGTCAGGAGATTGCTCTTTATGCAGGGGTCCTCATACTTTTTAAATGGGGCCAGTTCACTGTCCTTCAGACTGTTGGAGGGCCAGATTGCGGGCCCCAGGATGAGTCAGCTGCTAACCAGGACAGGCAGCGGTGGCAAAAAACACCCAGAAGGCCAGATAAATGTCCTCAGCAGGCTGCATGTGGCCCACAGGCCGTAGTTTGAGGGTGCCTGCTGTAGGGGATGGCTCAAGCGAATGGTCTTGGCAGAAGTCAGGAGATTGCCTTTGCTTGAAATGGGTTTGATCAGGACCATCAACTATAAGCAGCAAGAGCCTGAAGCTGAAAACCTTCCCTTTAAAAGCACCCATTTCAGGCTCAGTGCCCGTTGCTCAGTGGTTAGGGCCTCGGCCACATATACCAGGGCTGGCAGGTTCAAACCTGGCCCGGGCCTGCTATAAACAACAATGACAATAACAACATCAAAAAATAACCGGGTGTTGTGGCGGGCACCTGTAGTCCCCGCTAGTTGGGAGGCTGAGGCAAGAGAATCATGTAAGCCCAGGAGTTTGGGATTGCTGTGAGTTGTGACACCACAGCACTCTACTGAAGGCAACATAGTGAGACTCTATATCTAAATAGATAAATAAATAAATACTCCATATTTCTGCTAAAATGGAGAACCTGGTACTTTAAGATAAGAGTGTCCATCCTCCTCATCTGCCAAGAAATTAACAAACCTCCCTTTCCTTCTCCTCAAACCACCTGTCCTCCTTCTTCTGCTATGGCTTTGGGGACATGGGCTGAACTTTCAGTGGTAGAAGGGACAGAGCTGGAACAAGGACCCAGGTGAGTTAACACATAGACCAGTGTCCATTCTATACCAAGATGCAGTCATGATGAGTCACCCTCTGTCAATGTCAATTCCCAAATTATTAAATCTTTCTTGAGTTAATTTCCAAATTATTGGTTCTTTCTTAAGAAGTGACATGTCATCTTCCCTATGTTTGCACGGAATCTTCTGGAAGATTTTGGGCAAGTCTCCATTGCAAATAGAGCTTAATATGATACCCAGTGAGTCCTGCTTTGTCCCTGCTTGAGGGACAGCAGAACCTGAGGTTTGATTTCTGCCAATATGTTGGAGGCAATGGAGTTCCCTCCTGTGAGCAGGTTAGGTCACGTGGCAAGGGTGGTGGCAAGTGACTCTCATGATCATGCTACCCTGGGTGACTGCAGCCAGAGGTTACGTGGAGAAGTAAGCTCCATCCTGTGAGATA
>NW_003852668.1:359038-362809 GCF_000181295.1 Otolemur garnettii | reverse complement strand
AGACTCCTGACCCATAGGAACGGTGAGAGAATAAATATGCTCCCGAGAAATGTTGTGTTCTGTGAAGTCATCGTGAACACTTAACTGGCAACCATGGAGCCATTGCTGCTCTGGGTTCCCCTGAGTCTCTGCTCACAACATCTTTGTCAACTAATCAATAGACAACCCTGTGTTCTGTTTAAGGGCAATTTATTTACATATACATGGCTAGTTGATTCGTCAGCATCTAACAACTAACATCCAACAGCCTGTACCTCCCACCCGAATGAAGCTTCTCCAACACGTGTGTTTTCTATAAAACCCATCCCCGCTTTCTAATGTTCAGAACACCAGGCAGTTCTTTGCACTGTGCATGGGGACCATTTTAAATGGGAAAATCACCATCAAAAACAGAAAAAGGGGAGAAAACACGGCACTCAGCAGGCTTTGAAAAGCACAACTGTTTGCAGCATGAGCTGAGACGAGAAGGCAGAGTGTCGCTTCCTTCAGCTGGGGACACGCGTGTCAGTGACTTGGAGTCTGCAGTGCCCTGTGTGCGTCCACACGTGACCATGAACGCACCGTGAGCGTGGGTTCCAGGGTCACAGATCCATTCCAGCAGACGAATTCACAAATACAGAATCCGTGTGTGATGCGGAGAGACTTTGTTGTTTTCAGTTGTGGGCCTTGGTTAGCAGGGACAGCTATTACTGAGACTCAGAGTTCAGCTACTCCACCTGCAGGCAGTTCCAGCCACGGTTCTTTTCAGAAACAAAATTCTGTTTCTGCTGAGTACGTGGTGGTGTGCACCCCTGACTTTCTTTGCCATTCATCTTCCCTTGAATGTGACTTGTTTCTGCACATATGGGGATATTAAATAAGTACTCTTCCTTTGATGTAACCTTCTGGTTACTTGAGTGCTGTCTAGTACATTTTCAGAACTTCTGCAACTTAAAGTACCAATAGTCGGAAGGCTTTGCTGTGCTTCCTGAAGATACAGTCTCTGGATCAGATACAACCATTTTCTCAGCCTGGATTAAACATTAGGTCAAATCGCCTTTATTCTCAGTATTTAGTCATCCAGTGGCTTAAGCCTTCTTATCCTGCAGGAACATTTTTTTCACTTTGATAGGCTCCCACTTCGTTTCCCTGGCTGATCAACGAATTCCAGGGCTCACTCACCATGACTCATCCATGCCCCTGCCAAGCTCAGCAGAGGTCAAGGGAAGACCAGGAAAGCTGCTCTGCTGTCTGTCAGCCCGGATCCTGCTGCAGTGTGGCAGTCACTGCACTGGCGCACAGCCCCTCAACTTCAAGGTCACCGGCCTCTGGCAAATTTCCCATTGCTGCCTTCCATAGGTTTGCATCAATTGTATTTAAACCTCAGTGAGACTGAGGCAGGGCCTGTCCTGCTCCCAGATGCAAACGTCTGTGCCCACAGGACAGGACCCTAACTATCTGGAAGGTGCACCCCACCTCGGTTAGCTGAACTGTCGCTTAGGGACCCTACCCCAAACCCTGCAGCCTGGGCCCAGCTCTCTCTAGTAACTTGGCTGGTCAGGTTGATATCAGTGCATAAAGCCATTGCTTCTCCCGAGGCGTGTATGGAGGACCAAAGCTGTGGGTTTCTAGCACCTTCTATTCTCAGCCCAACATTGTCTCAAAGATCCTCATCTGACCCCTTGCCCTCTGTGTGGAGGCTGATCCTTCCTCAAGCAATTCTCAAACCCACCTGCCCTCACAAGAAAAAAACACAATTGCATATCCAGATACTTCTCACCTGAGGATGGGGTTACACACGATAGACACATGATAAACTGAAAATGTACTTAGTGCAGCTACCTTACATTAGCCTGCCGCTGGGCAGTGTCCTCTCACGCAAAGCCCACCTTATCATCAAGCGTTGAGTATCTCATGTAATTGTTTCAATAATGTCCTCCTAGTGAAAAGCAGGATGGTTGTATGAGTAGCATTAGACACTTGGGGACCTTCTGTATTCAAAATATTATAGCACAGGAGCTCAGAGTGGGTGCAGACATTCCTGGCACACCACTGCAGAGCTGGGCTTAGAGACAGGAGGAGAACAAGGTTACCTTTCTAAAACAGGGAGACAAATCTGATTCTTCATACACGATTAGCAACGTGTCCCCCACCCCAGGGATCTCAAGGCCTCGCTTACCGCCCGGGCTGCCAGGTTAACAATCATCATCTGTTTCAATGCAGCAAAGTGGGAGCGGAATTAATGATGCATTTCACAGTCAGCGCCGACTGCATCTGCGCAGGCTTACAGAGCAGCCTCGAAAATAAACTTCACAGACCTGCTACGCGCTTTCAGAATATAGGGAAGCTGTAAGAAAGCCATCATTTTCGTTTCTTTTGAAGCCTCTGCACAGAATATATAGTTTTCCACATTGGTTGATTCCCCCGGGGTTTTATGTTGGTGCGGACTGATTTCCTTCTTTTATCGTTATCAACTGATGCTGTGTTCTCAGATCACTGAGCATTGGAGATGTTCAATCTGCCTTACAGAAAGCTGTAAAAAGTTAAATTTGGAGAATGAAGGACAATGCATTAAAAGCATTCTAAAGTATATTAGCACTTTGGCCTGAAGAAATGAAGATAATTGTAATGATTCTTAACATAATTCTGCTTAAGATTTCATTACCTTCTGACTTGGAGATTTCCTCTTGCAGACTGTATAACTGTAATAAATCTTAAAACAATAAACGGATCAGAGAATAAAAGCAGAAGAAAATCCTTGCTATTAAAAAAATTATATAACCATGGGATTCTTCAAGGAAAAAACCAGAATAGGACAAATCTACGCTCCGGTGATGACTCTGAACTGAGTCATTCACTCATTTGCATTTCTTCAGTATACATCACCTGCTTGTAATATTCCACCTGGCGTCCTGCGCCAGGATCCTTCCCCCTCCGTGGCTAGAGGGATTTGGCATTATTTGCATTTGACTTCTCTACCCTAGGCTTCCCTTTAGTGGCTACATTCCAAGCTAGTATTAAGAACTATCACAAGGTATCATTTTCAAAATGAAGTGAACCGCTCAGGGAAACCAGAAGGGACAATATAGCATTCTCCCAAATATTTCACTAGGATTCTTATTTGTGCTTCACTTTACTCCAAAATGTATTTAAAATGTCCCACTACTTATTATACATAAATTGAAATTGGAATTTTTTTTTTAAAGTAAGGGAAGAAAACGGCAGGAATAATGACAAAGTGATAGGGGACAGTTAAAGTGCCTGTATCAGTCCACGAGTCCCACAAAAGCGCTGCGCGCGGGACATGGCAATGTTGCCCGGCTTCCATACCCGTAGTGCCAGCGTTCCTCCCACAGCCGGGAGGCGGGTGGAAGCAGCTCTTTCTGCCCCTCTGCTGTCTCTGTTTCACAAATTTCTCACCTCCCTCTGGGACCCGGGGCCACTGGGGCATATTCTTCTCACAGTGGTAACAGAGCAAAGAATCCAACTCTTATGTAAGTTATGCTCAGGGAGAAAGTTTAAACCAAAACTGTACAAGGAATGAGATTCTAAAAAATATCATTCCCAGACTTAGGTGCCTAAGTCAAGAGTGATGATGGTCATCAGGTGATGGTAGTAATGGTGGTGGTAATAATTATGGTGGTGGTGGTGGTGATTATCGGGGTGGTGATGGTGATGATGGTGGTAGTGAGGGTGATGGTGGTGATGAGGGTGATAATGGGTGATAATGTCGGTGGTGGTGGTGATTATGGTGGTAATAATTATGGTGGTGGTAGTGGTGGTGATTATGGG
>NW_003852668.1:357111-358156 GCF_000181295.1 Otolemur garnettii | reverse complement strand
TTTTCCATTTCTTTCTTTTTCAGAGCCTCTTGTCTTGGTTTATAAACTACAAATCTTATATCTCTCTATGAATTGGAGTATTGCTCCTAGCTTTTCTTCTGCATTCCGATTTGCCGTATTTCCTCTGCGAGTCATATACATACATTTTTCTGTTCCTCTGTCCAGGTCTTTCTTACTTTCATCTGGGTCCCCTCTGCCTGATGGGCCCTGGCTTTATGTTTGGGACTGAGGAGGCAGGCTGGGTACCTGGCATTGGTTCTCTCTGCTGCTGGGTCTCTATGGTCATGTCGTGTTTGGTTATTTCAGAAAGCAGGTGGCAGTGGTTTTGCCTGGAGCATTTGCCGTCTTCCCGTTCTGTGGTTGGGGGAAGCGGGGTGCTGAGTGGAGTACTTGTGACTTATCAGAACGTCGGAACCCCCTGCATGTTCCCTTCATGTATTTCGGGGAATCCACGTATTTCCTTCTGACTGGCAGTGTCTGCACACTTCTCTTCTCGCCTTTGCCAACTTCATCAGATATTCAAACTCCTTCTCTAATATCAGGGCTATGTGGACTAAAACTTAGCATAGCCTGATGGCATTTTTAATATTTGGAAAAACCACTTCCCCTCATAATACTTCCTATTCAAAATATTTCAAATTGATTCTTCATACTTTATTCTTTCAAATGAATTTTGGAATTATTTTAACAAGTTTTCCCCCAAATTTAGAGACTTTATTGGGAAATTCAGTCATACAAAATAATCTTATCATCTAAGATATGTTATGTAAAATACTGGTACTACACGTTTTGGGCAAATATGATTATAATATTCATAATAATTATTATGCTTTCTAAGTTGTTATAGAGGATATAAAGACCTGGTTTTTATTACTTTCATAGCCACTGAATTCTATCAACAATCTATATACTATTTTGATTGACAGTCTGGGTGTTTATACAG
Source organism: Otolemur garnettii (assembly GCF_000181295.1). Lineage (NCBI taxonomy): Eukaryota > Metazoa > Chordata > Mammalia > Primates > Galagidae > Otolemur > Otolemur garnettii. The sequence goes on along the minus strand of NW_003852668.1, from coordinate 357,213 downwards.
AATCATACTGGCTGCAAATAGTAATACTTTTATCTTTCGCATATCAGATATATATTCCTATTTCTGTCCTCTCTCCAGAGCCTCTAAAATAACATGATAATA
>NW_003852668.1:326530-356269 GCF_000181295.1 Otolemur garnettii | reverse complement strand
AGATGGTCTTTGAGACAATAGGCTCCCATTTCCTCAAGCTGCTGGCACTTGAATAAACCACCTTTCTTGCACCAAAACTTACCTTTTATGTCTGGTTCTTGGGTGGTGGGCAGCTGAGCCTGTGTGCTGCAACAACTGGGTAGGTGTGTTTATTATCTCTATAAGTGAATACTTTCATCACTTTTTTGGTTTCTCCTATTAATCCCACCATCCTCTAATTTATTAATTTCAGCTTTTATCTATATTATGTTCTTTCTAATTTCCTGCATCAGATGGATATATGTATATGTATATTCTGTATACGATTCTGTATAAACACCCCAGACTGCCAATCAATATAATATAGGGATTGTGTATATACACACACTTTGATGCTGAAAGTATTTAGGGTTAAAAATCGAGCTCTCCAGATATCTGTGATAGCCTTTGTTATATAGTGTGCTCCTTTCTTATGATTTTCTAAATCATCTGAAATAATATTTAATGTCTTACTAGTTATTTGGGAGTGCTTTTATTTTACTAGTGATATCTAAGTAATTGGGTTATTCTTTCTAAACATTTGCTGCAAATTTTGAATTTTGGAAGATTATGTCAGAAAATAACCATTTTTGGTTTGGGAACTTTATAAAACCAAATTTTATGAATGTTTCATGCACACTTGAAACAGTCCTATCAGTATGAGCTTGATCATTAAATCTCATTGTTATCATTGTGATAGGTTAAATAGTGGCCCCTAAAGAGATCCAGGCCCTATTCCCTGGAACCTTTGGATAATATTACCCTTTAAAAAAAAAGAGAGACTACAGATGTGATTAAGGTAAGGATGTTGAGATGGAGAGATTATCCTGTGTTGACCTAAAAGAGGTAAAATTAATGTAAGTGGAGGATTTATTTGTGCCAAGTCTGAAGATTGCAACCCAAGAGCACAGATTTAAGTTGCCTTGAACATACCTCCCGTTAAAACAGTTACCAGCAGGCTTTTAAATGAAAAAAGAACAGGCAATTTCTAAGTCATTTATCAAGAATTTACATTGAAGCAACATAGGCTATTGTTTGTCTATACTAAGTTCTTTGTATAGCAAATTCCAGGAACAGGAAGATAATGGGTGAGGGGGATAGTCAGGAACAAACTGCCTTTGGACAATTGTCGGGGGCTTGAGTGGGGGTGAGGGGCATGACTTAAATTCTATACCCATGTCCCTCTGAGCCTAATGAATTTTGCATACCTCACATATTATCTTTTTTCACCTGGATTATCCAGGTGTGCCATAAATACCATCACATAAGAGGGAGGCAGGGAAAGAGTTGTTACAGAAGACAGCAAGGTGACCACTGAAGTAGGAGGCTATGATCCTGGCTTTGCAGATGGGGGGAGGCCTCCAGCCAAGGAATGCAAAGAATGTGATAGTAACAGCAAGAAAATAGATTCTCTCCAGAGCCTCTGGTGTTGCGTCAGGGATGGCTGGTTTTTAGCACAGGGAAACTTATTATAGATTTCTGACCTTCAGAACTGTGAGACAGTAGCTGTGTCATTTTAAACCATTAAATGTGTGGAACTTTGTTACAGCAGCTGCATATGACTAATACTGTCACAGAACTGAATTTCTGTTTCATTATTTCTTAATCTATCACAGAATAGTGGTAAATTCTCCCTGGTGATTGTGTGTTTTGGTTTTTTTTTAATCATTTCTTCTTGACTTTTAAATTATAAACTTGTAAATGCCAACACTACATTACCAGCATATGAAGGCTAGATGACTGTTTTTGTGTTATTACTTTTCATGACATGACATGACTCTTACTTAGACTTTAAGGATCTTGGAGTTGATGCCTATATTTTCTTGATATTGAAATTATCTTTTTTATTCCTCTCTCTTTCCCAGCTCTTTTATTTTAAATTGTAAAACAACTATCCTTAATGCCCATTCCTTGTATCATGTAGTTCAATTTTTGCTTCCTATTATAAACTTTACTTTGAAAAAGCAGAATTTAAACTTCCACTATTTATTATCATGTCCAAACTATCTGACCCTATATCTCTCATCTTGCTTTGTTATGCTTTCTGTTTTATGCTTTATTATAGCTTCCTTATACATTTCATGTAATGTGTACTATGCTATTTTTAAAAATCCTACCGATGAATATTTATTATTTATTTATTTATTTATTTTGAGACAGAGTCTCACTATGTTGCCCTCAGTAGAGTGCTATGGAATCACAGCTCACAGCAACCTCAAACTCTTTGGGCTTAAGCAATTCTCTTGCCTCAGCCTCCCAAGTAACTGGGACTATAGGTTCCTGCCACAACACCCAGCTGTTTTTTTTTTATTGTTGTTGTTGTTGTTTTTGTTCTTCTCATTGTTGTCTAGCAGGCTCGGACAGGGTTTGAACCCACCAGCCCTGGTGCATGTAGCTGGTGCCCTAACCACTGAGCTACAGGTGCTAAGCCACCAATGAATATTTTAAATTTTTTCAAATACCTATCAGATTTATCTAATTATTTAAGTCAAGAATAAAGCAATTACTTTGGCTTTTTTATATAAGACTTAAAATTCATTGTATTTTATTTTCTCCTACACACTCAATTATTTCTTAGTCTTTGTTAATTCAATTTTGCCTTATAAACCTGGATTAACATATTGTCACTCCTACTTTCAATAATTTAAAGTAGAAACTGTTTTTCCTTTTCTCTTTGTGGCCATTTTTACATAGCTTATTCATTCAGTCAACGAACATTTAGGGAAGACCTACCATATGCCCAGCACTGAGCTATTGGAACGATAGTGGTCTGGACCCACATGCCTCTGCCTGTCCTTTTGAGCCTGGTCCTAAAACTGTCCCTGAAAACTGATGAAGAGGTAGAAGGCAAGAACTAGAGTAAGGACCCCCAGAGCCTGCAAAGGACTTAGCTAAAATAATGAGAGCAATCACCCACAGTCCCCTCAGTTGCTTGATGATAATCATGGTTCCCTCTGTGTGTGTCTTTACCCTGAAGTTACACATAGGTGTCCATGCAGAGCGTCACCTGTTGGAACCCAGGGACGGTTTCTGAGAGGGCTTTCAGGTTCTGCAGTCTAGTGACAGACCCACACAGACAAGGGCACAGACTCAGTTGGTCCTGGGCACCTCACCCAAAGTCCTCCGTTCTAGTACCTAACCTACCCTAACAGCAGCCCACACTAAAGGACCAACAGCTCTGCTCTGAAGTCAGCCAATTAGCAGACCCTGATGTCTAGTTTTCTGCCCACCAAACTGTCCTTATAAACCCTGTCCCCCATGAGGGAATTCTCCCATCTCCCCATTCAGCACTGCACAGAATGAACACTTTCTCTGCTATAAACCCTGACCTCTCTGGATATTGACTTTCTCTTGGGCAGCAACAGTCCTTGTGACCCTGGTGCTGTGTGGTCCTCATGTCCATCAGTGTCACCCACCTGTATGCCGGCCACGCTGACCTGGTCTTTGTTCTTCAGAACCACTGTGCCCTCTTCTTGCCTGTGTGACCTTGAGCTTGTTCTGCCCTGAGACGCAATACTTTTTCTCCTGGATCTGCTTCTGCCTAAAGCCTCCTCACCCCTTAGGATTCATACTAGACTCTGCTTGTTCCTTGGCCACCCCCCACAAACCTGGACCAGGCCTCCCACTTCTGGAGTCAATACATCATTATGTCACCATGTTACCACACCATGAAGCCACCCCACCTCCATGTCCCCACACACCATGCCATTATGCAACCTGCCACCGTGTACCATGTCACACTCCACCATGTTACCAAGTCACCATACCATGCTACCATGTCACCATGTCACCATGTTACTATGTCAGCAAAGGAGTGAATGTATAACGTGTTCTTTTTTAGTAAATAATTGTTAATATTGACTGATTTTATGTTGGTTAAAGTATCTCGTAACTAGTTTTTTCACAAAGAGAATGTGAGTGGCAGTTGTGTGATGCCCAGTATAACTGAGGATGACTTTGTTTTGAAAGAACTTAGGTGGGTACGATAGTGTTTGTACTCAATTTTGCCTCGATTTGTGACTTTTAAAAAATGTGTCAGTTTGGGGGAATCATGTCTTAGCTTTTAGTGTTACAGAGGAAATATCTGATGTCAGATTAATTTTCTTTTTATATAATTTGTCCTTTCTCCTTTGAGTAAAGACATACAGGTTTTTGTTTTTCCTTAAACACGAGTCTCAGACAGCCAGTGTCGGCCTTTCATTTGTGCTGCCTGGTAGACAGTGAGCTTTCCTCCTCCAGTGGATTAAATCTTTGTTCTATCCAGAGAGGTTCTCATTAATTACAACCGTCCCTGAATTGCTGTATCTGGCCAAGCAGAACACAGTTGATCACCTATTATCCCTGGCCCCAGTCATGTCGAGAACTTGAAGTTGAAGAAATGGAGGAGTAATACAGGCGGATGGGATGGGGTAGGTGGATGGGGTAGCACATCCCTGGTGGCTTCCAGGGCAGCTCTGTGCCTCAAGGGGGTGTCTCCTCTGTTTTCTGATTCAGGTGGACTCCCGCAAGGGATATCCAAGAGTTCGAGCCTTTCCTTCTCATCTCCAGGACCTGCCACACTGTTCTCATGCAGACGGTGGGTTGGGGTAGTCTCTGTGCTCCTCAACCAAACTCAGACTTAACTAAAATATACAACTAGTCAGCCCAATCTCTATGTCCAATGTTGGCCCCAGTTTTCCAAGTCGTTGGAGGTTGCTGTTTTCAGGGTGTGTTAATAGAAAGGGGAAGAGCACGTGCCGGGCGTACTCCGCAGCAGCCATGGAACCTGCCTTCTGAAGTGGACCCTGGAGAGGGCTGTCAAGGCCCCAGGCCACAGCCGTGCCATGGGACACCTGGCACCTCCAGCCATTAGCCCAGCACTAACGAGGAGACCTCATAGGTGTCTTTCTGCCACCGCCATGATTCCTCCATCTGGCCTCCTGGTCTGTTTCGGTGTTTTACTTGGACCAGGCCAGTGTTTCTGTATCTCCTTCCTCTGCAGTCCAGACTCAGAGAGAGGGTGGCATGAGGTCCCTGGGATCTGAACTCTCATGCATAGGAGTCCAGCAAATCCCGAGGCCTGGAGCAGTCACGCTGTGCCACCGGTCACCCTGCACACAACACTGACAAAGCAGCCCCAGCCCCTGACGCTCCTTGCAGACCTTCAGAAGCTTCTGTGCCTGGGCCTGTGCATAGGGTCTGGGGAGGGAAGGAAGCCCACCCAACAGTGACCACAGGGAGGAGGCTGACCAGTCCCCAGGCCACAGCAAGACCAGCAGCCTTTGACCACAGGACATTCTCAGCTATTCACAGTTCCTGAAGCATCCGTGTGTTGCTGGCAGGAAAATGAAGACACCACCTCTGTTAGGAGTCTCCGGGTTGATAATAAACATGAATGTGAATTCTTTGCATCTCTGCATGGATGAGGCATCAGGACTAGGCCACGGCAAGCCGGCCGGTCTGCTGCAGGAAGCCCAGGACACAGCCTCACAGTCAGGCCACTCACCAGCCATGCAGGCTCAGGCAGGTTACTTAACCGGTCTTAGCTCCTGCTTCTGAAAAGTAACGATAAGCAGGTCTACGTCATGAGATTACTGGAGGATTAGGTAAGATAACAAGTAGCAGCTGACATAGAAGGTGCTCCTGAAAGGGGCCGGCTCCCTGTCCCCTCTCTTTGTAACCTGAGCGAGCCTCTGCCCCACCCCACCGGGAGGAGGGCGGCTGACTTTCAGTAGATCAAACAGTCTGCGGCAGCTTTAACTCCTCACTTCCCAACCGCTGGAGCAGGAAACCTAGGATGAGAGAACATTTGAATTGGCTCATACAAAAAACAATATTTGCTCGAGGTTAGCTCCTGCTTTCTGAATTTCTAACCTCACATAAATCAAACTGTAGAAGCGGACAAAGGCTGAATTTCCTGTGCCGGTACCAAAATAGAAGCCGCCTGTGTGTCTTGAACAATTCCGATTATGTTTCCATAACCACATCACGCTGAGATGAATAGCTGGAATATTTATATTTAGGTCTTACATATAATGTAAAATAAATGAAAATAGTCTATCTTCCTGGCTCTGAAATTGTGCCACTGTTTCCCTTCACAAAGACAGTGATTCCAAAGGCCAGGCTGTGCAAAGACCATTGTGTGCTGGGGGCAGTGTCTTGCTTCTCTGCCTTCAAGGCATCTCCCTGCAGCTGTCACCACTAAGACATGGGATAGGAAACCTGGGGACGGGTGGTGGTCAGCCAACAGCAAGGTTTATTAAACCAGTCCTCCTGTGGGTGCTTTCTACTCAGGGATATAAACACTGGAAGATCCAGGAGGAAGAATCTTAGAACTGTAGAGGACAATATCTTAATCAGAGAATGATTTAATTTCATTCAACAAGTGCACCTTTCTTTAGTAAATCCTATGAGCTACAAATATAACCTAAAAATAACTAAGAGATTTTTTACCTTCCATTATCTAATGGGAAAGGAAGATATTAAAGCACTTGATTTGCTATAAGGCAGGGAAAAATGAGAGCTCGGGAGTGTTCCAAGAAAATGTGGAGTTGGAGCTGAACTTGGAAGGATGATAGAGGCATTAATAGGGATGCAGAGGACGAGAGAATTGAGGCTAGACTGAGCTGGGACTGGCCATAGAGCCTGATATGTGGCACAAAAAATAAATTGAAGGCAAGTGAGGAAGCAGCTTCGAATAAAGAAGATAGAGCCTTATCCAAAGGACACTGGCATTAACAGAAGGGTTGAAGCCATTCACTCATTCATTCATTCATATACCCACTTCACAAACATTTATCAAGAGTTTCAATGAAAGATAAAGGAGTGGGTGACAAAACTGACAGGCCCCTACCCCTGTGGACCTTTCTGTCAGGTGACTAATGTTAGCCAGTGACCATGTAAATGCATAGCTAGAAGCAGACGTGAGAATTAGGTGAGAAAGTTGCTCAGGGTGCACTGAGGTTCACCAGGAACCCTGGCTTGCTCTGGGGGATGGAGGGAAAGCACCGCAGGGGGACAAATGCTCACTCCAGATTCACAGGGACCACTAGGACTTAGAAAGCAGGTGTATGTCAGGACTGGGGCTGCAGCAGAACTTGGGAGCAGAGACACTTGGAGCAAAGACCACTGGGTAGATGACCACGCTGGCATTTGCAAGAAAACTAAAGAGCAGAGAGCGGCATGAGATGACCTTTGAGGGATAAGGACACCTGCAGGGCCTTGCAGGGGGCATTTGGGATTTTAAATGGGATGAGGAATGGGAGAACACCTATGTGTCTGGAGTGATAAGTTATTGTATGAGGTCCCCCTGGGCTGCTGTGTGGATGAAAGTTCTCATGGGCCAAGTCTAAAAGTTACTGTGCTGATGCAAAGGAAGGTGGGCAACTTCCACACAGCAGGTCTGGGGAGCCAGGAGGAAAGAGGGCAATCCGTGACCTGCTTCCAAGGCAGCACCCACAGCTCCTGATGATGGGTTAGGTGTCGGGAGTGGCAGAAGAGGAAAAAGTCAAGGATGACTCCATGTTCTGATTTGAGTTGCTGAGCGAAAAGGGGTAACATTTCCCAGAGATGAAATGGCCTAAAGTAATGTGAATGCTTAGATGGCAGGAGAAAGAGATCAAGAGATGAGCTTGAGATGGAGAAAGTTGAATGTCTGTGACACAGCCAATGGCAGGATCGAGTGGCAATTCATCACAGGTCATCTAGGAGGCAGCAGGGGGATGCCATGGCTATTAAGGGGAGTTTTCCAGCTTTGCTCCCAGTGGCTGGAATCTGTCCCAGCTGGCCACTCAAGGAGGGATTCAGGTGGTCACCTGCCAGCTTTAACACAAACCCCCCAGAACACATCGGCCTTAACTTGTTGCTCAGGTTCATCCAAGAGGAAAAACATCAGGTTCTCTGTAAACACCCTTAGCAATATCAGTCATCTTCCCCAAGTCCGGGCCCCAGACCACATGGGTTACTGCCTGTCGTGATTCGATGGCTCAGCTTTGCCGGTTCTGCTCTTTGGAGTTGCCTACAGTAATCCCTGAAATTTTCCTGTTTGATGTTACAACAAGCTCTAGACACATCCTTCGTTTTTATCATCCCCAGAATCCATATTAACTCATCTCCAAAGGGCCCTGGTTCCTTTATGTGGGAAATGGTACTTAGAGACCATGATTAGGGCTTAACAGGTGCTAATTAATACTGGCTAAGTCATTGTTGCTAGATCTTCATATAAAGCTAGAAAATCTTCCAAAATAATGATAAAATGCATCTCAATCATTCATACCACTAACTTTTCATACCACATTCATACCACTAACTTTTGGTATCATTCATACCACTAACTTTTGGTATCATTCATACCACTAACTTTTAATCCCAGTTCAAGATACAGATTTTTACTCAAATTTGCTCACCTTACTTCCATCTTCTTTCTGACTGTACTTCTGTCTCCTCTCCTGAAAACTGGTCCTCAGTGACACCAGCATTATTTCCTCATTTGCTTTTCACTAACCTACAAACGATGGCCTCAGAATAAGAATGCCAAGACTACCACCAAAATGTGAGTGTTGGAAACTATTTAAGGTCTTTAGCAGTGTTTCGTGTGTATGTGTGCATGTCCTGATGATATATCCTGCTAAAGATGTATAATCAAACTATTATGTTTTCAAATTGCTTGACATAGTTTCTCTTCGTGTGGTTATAACATCAAATGCATGCCTCATTCTTTTCCATTTTGCCTCCCGTTTCTATGAATGGTTTTAATTGTGATTTTGCTTTACACTTTTGTAAACATATTTACATGGTTCCAAAGTCAAATTATAAAGCAGAATACATTCAAAGAATTTTAGCTTTTCCACCCACCTGCTGGCCCTTTCCTCTCTACTCCAGTTTGTCCCTTCCCTTGGACACAACTTCTTTAAAAGTTTTAAGATCTGTGCTTCTGTTGTTTTCACACACACATACGCACGCACACACTTGTGTTTCCTTTCTTGGTGTACGGAAGCACATTGTCCATGCTGTTGTGCTCTTTGCTGGCATCTCTGACCACTACTCCAGGACAGCCTGTGGACAAGGGTAGTGACCTCCATGTGCATACACCACAGTTTATGCAACCAGTCTTCTATAGATGAAAACCTCCTGGTTCTAGTCCTCTGTAATTACAGATAGGGCTGCAGCAAATAGTCCTGCTCATCTTTCTCTTTGTATTTTTGCTAGCAACACATGTGTCCTAAGTACCCACTTTATTCTAGGCCTTAATGATATATTAGTGGGGAAAAAAGCACCCAACCCTCTGCTGTTATGATCTGAATATTTGTATCTCACCCCAAATCCTCATGCTGAAATCCTGACTCCTGAGGTAATGGCATTAGAAGGTGAGACCTTTGGAAGGTGCTTGGGTCAGGAAGGTAGAGCCCTCATGGACAGGATTAGTGCCCTTATAAAAGAGACCTCAGAGAACCCCGTCGCCCCTTCTACCACATGAGCACACAGCAAGAAGGTGTTGTCTATAAACCATGCAGTGGCCCTATCTGAACATCGGATTTGCTGCTATGTTCATCTTGGACTTCCCAGTCCCCAGAACTATGAGAAATAAATCTATTGTTTATAAATACTCAGTCTGTGGCATTTTGTTACAGGCATTAGAAAGACAAAGATACCTGTCTTCAAGGAGATGGTGTTTTATTGGGGTTTGGGGAGAAAGACATAGACTCTGTTGGGATGTGGAAAAGACTCTGAGGGAAGATGAAGCTAGGTAGGGGTGGAGAGTGATGGGATGGGGCTGGAGGTCCTCATCTACTCAGATAAGGCCTCTCAGATGATAGGGCCATTCAGCAGAGACCCAGAGGAAGTGAGGAGTTAGCCACAAAGGCACATGGAGGAAGAGACTCCCAGAAAGAGGGAACAAGCAGGACAATGAAGCTCACGAGGCCAGCACAGCCAGAGCACTGTGAGCAGGGCCAGGGGCCAGAGACAGGGTGAGAGACACAGTGCTGAGACACAGTGAAGAGAGGCCATTCCCCAAGAACCACGGCAGCCATTGCCAAGGGCTGTGCCCACAGCACCCACCCCTCACCTGCAGCTCCCCAGCCTTTGGAGGCTGAAGCCCATCCCCACCATCTGTGTTACTGGCTCAGACAGAGGCCTGGGTGGCAGAGTGCAGACTACCTGGAACGTCTGAGGGGGCCACTTGGGACCCATGAGAGAAGCACAGAGGCCACTGTATGGCAGCTGAGAATAACTGCAGGCCCTCCAGACCCTGTTCCCACCTGCTCCCCAAAGCTGTCTACTGGCTCAGTGCCCAGCTCTGCCTTCCACTCCTAAAGAATCCCCCTTGGCTGGCCAACCTGGTTGGAGTATTTACCTTGGCTCACACCTTGTATTTCTTTGGGTAATTAAAAGTAATTATCTGCCGACTCCACATGCCATAAGCCTGGGTAAATAAGGTCCCATCTGGTGCACTCCCAGGATCCAAACCCCACCCTCATTGGCTGGGCAAGGCATTCTCTGGCACCCACCCACTCACTGTGCCTCGGGCCCTACCTGTAGGTTAGAGGTGATGTCATGGGACACCAGGGAACAGTGACCTTGTTGAGGAGAGAAATCAAAATAAACTGGGTTCTCTGACCTTTAAATCCTTTTGGTCCCTGCTTCCTTATTTAAAGGGATGAGAATAAGACCAATTTCAATATCATAGGCTAAATATGTAAGTCAAATGCTAGCTACTAATACATGTAATAGAGTGGTGCCTAATACGTATGATGCCTAATATAGAAAATGTGCCAGATAGCAAATATTATCATTACTATCATTACCATACTTGGTATCTTAGTTCCTAGGAGTGGTTATAGCAAAATGGCACAAATTGGGTGGCTAATAAACAACAGAAATTAATTCTGTACAGTTCTGGGGACTGAGAAGGCCAAGATCAAGGAGTTGCAAATTTGGCATCTGGTGAGCATTCCCTTTCTGGTTCACAGAGTACATCCCTCTGTGTCCTCACATGGTAAAGGGTTCAGGAACCACTCTGGGGCCTCTTTAATAAGGGCACTAATCCCATTTGTGAGGGCTGCACCCTCATGACCTAATCACTTCCCAAAGGCCCTACCTCCTAATAACATTAGGTTTCAACACTTGAAAAAGTCAGAAAACTAGATCTGTGACTAGGAAAACTTGCACAAAATCCTAGGCCATCCGTAATGTTCTGATAGAGCTACTGATTTCCTGGGAGTCACAGGCAAGACTCCTGAACCACTCCTAGGGCCAATGAGGGCAAGGAGAGGGGACATGACTGTCCCTTCCTCCCCTGATGCCAGTCGCCTCCAAGCACTCTGGGCTGACTCTGCCTGAAAGCATTGTCCTATGTGGTGGGATCAGCAAGAGCCAGGTCCAGCGACGTGGGCTGGCAGACAGGCTGCAAGAAGGTGCCACTGGAGGAGGGGTCCTCTCCCACCACAGACCCTGGGATACCAGCCTGCCTTCTGGGACACTCAACAGCCACATCACAGGGATCCCTATGAGAGGGACACCCGGTACCTCTGAGTGACCAGGTTCACACCTCTGCAGTGAGGCAAACAGGATCTGATTCAGGATCCTGATTCTGAAGACCAAGCCCCTTCCATCCACAATCAGGTCCTATAGGGCATAATGTGAAAGGAGGAGGCAGGAGGTACAGGTGTGTGTCTGTGTGTGGGTGTGTCTGTGTATGAGTGTGTGTCTGTGTATGGGTGTCTGTGTGTGAGTGTGTGTCTGTGTATGGGTGAGTGTCTGTGTGTGGGTAGGTGTATATGGATGTGTGTGTCTATGTGTGGGTGTGTCTGTGTGTGAGTGTGTGTCTGTGTATGGGTGTCTGTGTGGGTAAGTATGTATAGGGGTGTGTGTCTATGTGTGGGTGTGTCTGTGTGTGAGTGTATGTCTGTGTATAGGTGAGTGTCTGTGTGTGGGTGTGTCTGTGTGGGTGTCTGTGTATGGGTATCTGTGTGTGTGTCTGTGTGTGATTGTGTATCTGTATGGGTGTCTGTGTGGGTAGGTGTGTATGGATATGTGTGTGAGTGTGAGTCTGTGTGTGTGTGTATGTGAGTGTGTGTTAGTGTGTGTAGGTGTGTGGGGGGGTGTCTGTGTGTGTGTGTCTGTGTGTGTCCATGACTCACTTTCGGCCACTCAAAGCCCAGGTCCTCTGGGCACCTGCCTAGAACCACCTTTTGACCCAGGACCTGGCCCAGCCCCCCCAGCACATGCTCACACATGCACACTCACACACACACACACACAGACACGTGCACCGATGAACACACACATACACGCACACATTTACAATGCTTTGAACATGGCTATATCCACTTTTCCACACATTCACACAAGCACACATGTCCACACCTTTTCTACACTCACACCCCTTGCATATGTGCACACTCATACACACATTAACAGAGGCACAAGCAGCACCTCCATAGCTGACCCCCCTACTTTGACCCCCCGCTTAAGTTGACCTCAGTTTCATAGACTGGACATGCACCACATGTACGTGTCAGTGCAATGAGCCTGGTTCCTCATGGTGCCTCACCTCCGTGTGTTGACCAGTCTGTTGCACTCACAGGACAGCCCTCCACCCACCCCTCTAGCTTAAGGGTCCCCTGGAGGAACCTCTTGGCCAGATTGGGCCAGCTGGTGACTTCGCCTGGTTGGTGGGGCTACTGCATGAGTTTCTCAGCTGTCCCTTGGAGCCGGGGCAGCTGCACAAGGCATCGTCCAGGACAGGGCCTGCCATGAGGTGCTTAGGAATTTTAAGGGGGGTGAAGAACAGGTGAAGGATGAAGCAGATGTGGCTAAGAGGAAGAGCGCAGAGGCAAGAGAGGAGGGGTGACAGACAGACAGATAGAACAGGGGCTCTGTGCTCTGAGCAGCGTGTGCCAAGAAGTGGTAGGATGTTTGTTACTCTAAGACTGGGGATGGAAAGTCCTCAGACGGAGAGAGGGGTCCTTGGTTCTGGATCCTCTCCACATGGGTAGCACCCTGCTTCAGGGGAGGGAGAGTTGCCCCATCTGAGAGGGAGGCAGGGAAGTGGGGAGAGGCAGGGGCATGGTGGGGGGCCGGCTCCAGTGCCTGAGGGCACCACTGCCAGGAAAGACCCATCCAGAAGAGTCTTTGCCGCTCACTAGTGGATGGCCTGACTGACGTCAGCTTGGTGGCTGGAGAGGGACGAGTGGAGAAGATGAAGGGGCTGAGATGCAGGTTGGGACCATGAGGGCCATGGGTGCTGGGAGAGCCTTGTCTGCGTTACTGCACTCAGGTGGAGGCCTCCAGGAAGGGCACACTCAGTAGATGAACTGTAAGATAGCAGGAAGCCAGCCACAGTGTCTCCTGGCAAATTTGGTAAGCCTGTCCCTAAGATAAATTTCATTCAAAAGGAGCATAGACAGCAACGGAATGTGATCATTTTACAAAGAGGTGGCCAACACGAGGAGAATATTTTGTAAATATTTTTAAAATGTGTAATGAATATTTTGTAAATAAAGTACATTTCTCTACATTTTCCTCATTTTCCCTATGTATGGTGATTTTATAGGCAACTTTTAGGATACCCCGTATGGACTGGTCACAGCTTCTTTCTTCCCTTCCAAAGTATTGTGTTTCTCTGACTTTAATATAAGCCATAGGCACATACTTCATGAGTGTAATCTATAACTTTTATTCATACCCAAGAAAAAAATCAGCTTTTTGAGAAAACATGCCACTAAGAATCCAGCTTTGGGTGGTGGGAGGAGGGCTTTCTGCTTGGTCCCAAATTGCTTTGGCCATAAATAGATTTCAGTGTAAAAAATTGGGACAACCTGTTCAGGGTGAGATAGGAGGGGAGATCTGCAGAGCCACCAGGAACTGAGCGACGGTTTCCCCAGATAAAACCAGGGGTGGTTGGAGTAGGGGACACCCAGGTGCTGCCAGCCAGAGCTTCCACCCTGGGGTCTGAGCAACGTGGGGGATCTGAGAGCAAGACAGAGGGGTGTCTGGTTACAAAGCCCCCATCTTCACTCCCCATTGGTTCTGTCACACCCACTTGGCCCTAGCAAGAATTCCAGATGACACCATTGCTGGAAAGTTAGTGTGGTTTAGCCACTGCTCACCTCGGCCTCCCCTTGCCTTCTCTTGTAGCCACCTACACAGGGAGTGGTAAGCAATGCCAGTGGTAAACATATTCCTGTATTGTCCACCACCACTCCCCTTGGCCTTCCCTCTAGCAAGCAAACTCCACATGGAAAAAAAGGCCAAGATTGTTGTACGTGCTTGTGTATTTCCCGAACCTAACAGTCTGGGGCACACAGACTGTTGAATGAATCCATTGGCATATAATTACCTATATTTGGATTAAATCTACGTAAATCTTTGAGGAGTGTATGGCTGGACACAGAAGCAAATAACCCATTCTCACTCTTTCTTCATGGGCTCTATTTATAAGAAACTGTTTAGGAATCACTCCAAATTTTCATTTAGTTGGCTCTGATTTAAAGAACATAAGATTTCAAAAAATAAAAATTGCCCAAGTGAGAACTAATGGTTTTCTCTATTTTTTTTTTGTTGTTGTTGTTGTTGGTTTTTGTTTGTTTGCTCACAAAACCAAATTTTCAAAACCTCTCAAAAAACTCAGTCTTCTAGTGGAACTGATCATCCTGTGTGTTGCGCTCCAGGTGAGGGTGCGTCCTTGTCTGGCCAGCAGGCAGCTTTCCAGGGCCCTTGGTGAGCCCTCCAGCTTGATGGCCACGAGGGCTTTTCCCTTCAGCTGAGAAGACAGACCCATCCACACACATTCTTGTTCACAAACATGTTATCTTCTCCCACCGAGTAGCGGTGCTGGTGTGTGACTGTCAGCATAAGGGGGTAGATAGGCAGAACCACAGGCCACCAATGATGCCCCAATCTGATTCTGATCATGTGAGTGTGACCCTATATGTCAAATGGGACTTTGCAGATGTGAATAAGGATTTTAAGATGAAGAGAGTGAGCTGGGTTATCCGGGTGGCCCTGTAATCACAAGGACAGTTATAAGAGAGGCAGAGAGAAAACGTCATGTGAGGAGTGAAGATACAGGCAGCAGGGGGAGAGGGAGAGTGGGAGCGGGAAAAAGAGGGAAGGAGACGGGGAACTGGAGGGAGGGCGTGGGGAAGGGAAGAATTGAGGGACAGTGGGGGACACACACCAGTGGTCTTAAGGATAGATGAAGGGCCGGAGACACGAGACCAGGGGGTCTCAGACTCTGGAAAAGATCAGGACAAATATTCTCCCCCTGGAGCCTCCAGAAGTCTGTCCCACCCATTTTACAGGCCCCCCTCAGAACCGTGAGAGTGTATCTGTGGCATTTCAAGCCACTGAGTTTGTGTAAATGAAATAGCAACAACCGGAAAGTGATGCGGGAAGTGGGAGGGGGAGCGGATTCTTGCAGAAACATTGAAGCACAGTTCAGATCTGACAAACGGGTAGGGAAGGGTAGGGAAGCCCTGCCAAATCCCACACGGAGCTCCCCTGCCCGTGGCATGCTCACCTCCCAGAGGGGACGCCTCTGCAGGTCATCTGATCTCAAGGCCAGTATTCTCACGGTAGTGAGAATCTATGAGGCTCTTTCGCAAGGGCATTCACAATCTTTGAAGTAATGTTTGGTTTTTCCTTTAGCTATGAAAGAAATATAGGCTTATTTTCAAAAATGTAAAAATACAAAAAAGTGTAAGGAAAAAATGTAAAGGATCAATAATCCCACAATAAAGAGAGAATCTCTCCTTACATGTTGATCGATCTCCTTCCAGGCTCTGTTCTACACAGCCTCATAACATGCCTGGGTCCCTGTGTGTGGTTCTCAGGAGGTCCCCACGCTGGCCCCGTCCCCTGCTCACTTGCCACCTCCCACCCCATCCTCCCCCAGGACTCTAACCCATGGGAAGGACTGGCTCTTTCTGCAGCCACCCTGCGATCTCTGAGGCACTGCAGTCACTGCCATCACAGACAAGCCCACCTCCCTCACCAAGGAGCCCCTAAAACAGCCCAAATGCTGCAAGGGCCAAAAAGAACCGAGCCCTCTCTGGGCCATACTAAGTCACAGACCAATTCTCTCTCCTTGAGAAAGGAAAAAGTACTTTTCTCCAATCTCTTTTGAAGTTTGTCATCTGTCTTTGGAAAAACAGCCCCCTAAATTTTAGCCTGCATTTTTCTCTCCCCAAACTACCTCCTCAGAGACCTTGTGACAACTCAGGCAGAGAGTCATAACCAATCCGGAATGCCCACAGCTAGCTCCACCCCAATCTCTTCTTTTTTAAGTTCTGTTTTTCATTGACAAGTAATAATTGTATATATTTATAGGGCACAGTGAAATATTTTGATATATAGTGGATATACATTATGGAAAGACTTGATCAAGCTAATTACCGTGCCTATCATCTCACATACATTTTTTGTTGTGCAAACATTTAAAATTTGCTCTCTTAGTAATCCGGAAATAGAATTGCATTATTAACTATGGTCACCACTCTGTCCAATAGATTTCAAAGACTTCCTCTCTCTGTTTTGCTGAAACTTTGTGGCCTTTGCCAACATCTCCTCATATCCCCCCAACTCCCAGCCCCTGACACCCCCCCATTCTACTCTCCACTTTCATGAGTGTGACGTTTTTAGATTGCACATATAAGTGAGGACTGTGGCCTCTGCCTTTCTGGGCCTGGCTTACATTTCACTTAATGAAATGTCCTCCAGCTTCACCTAGGCTGTCACAGGTGACAGGATTTCCTTCTGTCCTGAGGGTGCACGGCGTTCTGTTGTGTGTGGAAAGCACACATGCCGTCTTCATGGTTTACCCACTGGTGCACATTTAGGTGGTTTTCACATGCCAACTGCAGGGACAGGGGAGAGCAGACACCTCTTCCACTCCTGATTTCAATTCCTTTGGATACGTGCCCAGGAGTGGATCACACAGCCAATCCCGCTGTAGGCTTTGAATCAACGTGTGTGTGTGCATGTGTGTGTATACATGTTACATAATTGCAATCTTGCCATAAGTACAATTTTACATATCCTTTGTTCCATGTCACTTGAGAATATGTTATGAGTATCTCTACATTAAAGCTGGGGCACATCTGTAACTTGCTGCGTGGCCGGTGCATTGACAGGCCGTGATTCGTGATTCTCCTTCCAGGGCATTTAGGTACTTTGCATATTTTTCCATTTAAAATAATCCTGCAGGGAATGTCTTTCCATATTGACCTTTGCTATTTGCCCGTAGAATGAAATGACTGAGTCAGGCATTTACATTTTAAGCCATAACCCTGCTTATAGGATGAAAAGCTTAAGCACAATAGGGAATTTCCAAGCAAAGCTTGTGCAGTTGTCCTTTGGGGGCTGTGGCAGTTTCCCCGCAGTCCCGGCAGGCAGGCAGCCCCTCCCACACTGCCCCTCTATGCGTCTGTATATACGGCACATGGATCTCAGAAATGCTCTGGTGCTAGCCCGGCAGCTTCAGCCCCAGCTCCTCCACCTTCTCCCTGGAGAATTCTGTCACTAGGGGGGAAGACTGCTGCAGGGGGGACAGTTCCCAGTGACGTCCCATCGAGTGCTCCTGAAACGGGCCATTAGGGGCCACCTGGGTGCTTGCTCTGCTCTGCAGCCGCACACAGCTGACCGGCGGCCTATTATTTACCCAATCTTGGGATTCGGCCCGGATGCATTCAGTTGCTAAAAATGTCACGGCGCTCTTTGCCAGCTTTTAGGCAAGAAAATGTGTGTTCCCTGTGTGATTTCAGGAAGAGCCTTTGTGTCTATAAAACAGGATGCACAGTCCAGAGCAATCGGGCAACTGTGCAATGTTCGCGTCCCCGGCACTGGGCCCGTCATGTGATTCTTCTCACAGCTGTCTCTTCGTGGGGATGTGTACAAATGATCACGCCGTTCTGAACTGGGAAACCCCGTGTTGTCTGCACCGGGGACTCAGTGGGAATTTTCATACCACATTCGAGAGTGTCAGGCAGTACCAGGACAGGGCTGTGGCAGAGGGAGTGCCAGCGTGCTGACTCCATGAGGTCCAGCTACCAAAGGATTCACTTCTTTTATTCAATAAATATTCATTGAGCGCAGGGTCTGTGTGAGACCCTGTGCCAGACCCGGGACGCAGTGGGGAAAGCCGGGCACGGTTCTGCCCGACACATTACGCTTCCGTCACGGACACTGGGGCACTTGATCAACCGCAGGGTTAGGCCCGTTCTTGAGAGGCAAGACCATCGCTATTAATCTTTATAATAAAGTCCTGCAGAAACAGCAGCGAGAGCCAGTCTTGTTTCTGACGGTCCAACTCATGGCCCTGCATTTCCCCCACAGCGAACCTTAAACTCGCCCTCGTTCAGCCCCACCCCGTGTTTCCCTTCAATCTGAAATGCCAACCTGCACCGTTCTTGGCCTGCAGCCCGTCCTTCCAGGTCTGTCTACAGCACTTTCTAGGTGGAGTCTCATCCAAGGCCTCCTCCACTGTGCACTGCACACATCTGTGACGGTATCAGTACATTGGGACATGACGCGGCCACTTCAGGGTGTGCGTCTGGCTCCTTCTCCAGACACGGGCTGGCTGGGGACTGGGAGGTCCGCTATTAAGGCATAGGCCCTGCTGGTTGGATGAATGAATTTGTAGATAAACAAATGCAAATCTGCCAATACATGCTTTAGCCACAAAAAAAAAAAAAAAAAAAGATTTTCTGTGCAGCTATTAACTGGAAATGAGCACGGAGGTGTTTCCCAGTGGGGCTCTCTTGCCCGACCCAGCTCTGCCTTAGGACCAGCAAGACAGACCAGTGTGTATTTAGTAAGACGGCTGGAGGCAGAGATGGACCTGTGCCGTGAAGCTGAGGAGGCCCTGGGCTTGTAATGAGCGTGGATCTGTAAGCCTACCGGCTGCCCACCTGGTGACAAGTGGGACCCAGGACAATAGTCACATGGGACCCAGCCATGTCACATTCTACAGATACGGACTGTTATTACACGTGACCCATGTATTACCTGGGCCCTCTAGCCCTGGAGATCTGGTTGAACACAACCCCAACCCCAGTCCCCCAGCCTGTGAAAGGCTGACGCCCTTGTTGTCACACCCATGTCCTCCCATGGGTGAGACCTTGGCGATTTTGAGTTTCTCCTACTTCAAATGTTCATTAGAGTTTGGTGATTGCCTTCCTCAAATTTCCCAACCCATGGGACTCTTCTTTAGATATTAGCATAAATAGGATGATTATTGGGAAACAATTAATATCTCTGTGCTTACATAGTTAGATCTTCCTGGGCAAAAAGAGCTGGCAACCTGGGCTAACGCAGGGTTGAAAGGCAATTTCCAAGTGAAATTCCTCTCATTTGGAATAAAAGACAGGACCTCCTGGGGAGACTGACAGCTCTGCCTCCCTGGAGACTGGCACTTCTATTCCCTTGGTGGCTGGAACCGCAGACCTTTTCTACCCAGAGAACATTTTTCTACCTTTCAGAACAGAGCTCTCCCTCCCTCTGTGGTGGGAGGAGAAAGAGCAGCTTTCCCAGCCACTTGTGCATCAGCTCCCAGGCTTACGATGCTGGAGTCCCTCTCCTGTGGTCCAAAGTCTGGTCGTCTGAGTCTCTGTGCCGCGCTTGTGGGAGGCTGAAGCCAGGGGGGGTGGCGTGATGGTAGCTGTGTGAGTAATTAAGAATAAGTCTGATCTAGAAACCTTGCATTTCTTGTCTGAATAAATAAATAACCCTATAAAACGTAATGACAACCTTGTATGTGACAACCCACCATTTGTAGTTTTACTGAGAAGAGATCTCTCAATATGAGCCCCATTATTTCTTAGGTGAATGCTTTGGAATCAGGTGGAGGGCTGTGCAAAGAGGAAGCAGGAGAGAAACGATCAGCATCTCTGTGAACATGCCGTCTGGTGATGAGTCAAATCTAAGGTGCTCAAGGCTGTAAGATGCGCCAGATCTCGTGTGCCACAAAGAAAGAGAGGGAACGGCTGCCAGGTAAGCCCTGACGGAACTGCGTCCCACGCTTCTGACTTTTCATTTTATTGAAAGAGTTCTTTTAGACTTGTTTCCATGTAGATATTTGTCCTGTAAGTGACATAATTTAGGCAAGGCGTCCCTAAAGCTTTTTCACATTTAAACTCTGACACATTTCTTTTCAAGTTGGTGTTTTGATGTTCACGTTGCTGACACAGCATTTTTTAAGGCTTGAACTGATTACAGTTGCACCTCACCAGGGCGCTGCCAGTGACAAGAATACCCGAGCTGCTGTGGTGCCAACAGAGTGTGCAGGAGGCATCCACTGTCGGGGGCGTTCCAATGTCAAATCTGCTGAAATGCGAAACGTGCCCTGTGAATCAGTGAAGTCCGGTTTATGAGATGGTCTCATTCTTATTCTTAAAAGACGGGAAGGGGAGAAGACAGATGCATAAATTGACTCAAATTATTTCCATGAAAATTTGATGAAAAGCGTGCTTTAATCACCATCAATGGTGATTTATTAATGATAACAATGAATGTTTTTTGTGTGACTTGTGTCCACTTCTGAACTTTCCTTTCTCTCAAAATTCTCAGTAGATGATTAATGATGAGAAAAGACTTAAACATATGAAAAGTACATGGGCTGGAAAACAGAGAACAGTACAGAAGTGTGAACCCGGAGAGCTTCTCTCCAATCGGAGGACTCGATGTGACAGACAACACATGCTCCTCAAAGCGTGGTGGGGTCACGTCCCGATAAACCTGTCCTAAGTCAAAAGTGCCTTACTACTCCTGACCTACCAAACACGACCTCTTACCCCAGCCGACCTTCCAAGTGCTCAGAGCACTCACATCAGTCTACAGTCGGGCAGAATCATCCAACACAAAGGCCGTTTTTTAACGAAGTGCTGAACATCTCAGGTAATTTACTGAATACCGTAAGTGAAAGACAGGCTGGTTGTTTGGGTACCCAGAGTAGGGTTTCTACTGAAAGTTATTAAGTCGAACCATTATAAGCCAGGGACCATCAAAGGGGCTGACCCCAAGGACAAGAGAGCAGCTGATCCAGGGCACAGACCTGTAACCACAGCGAGGGCTCTGGGGTCTTCACACCAAGTGCTGGCTCCTAGACATCCCTGAGGCACAAGTGGGGCCACCCCAGAGAATGGAACCTGAACCCCACACAGGGAAAAAACACTTCTCCAGAAGGCCCAGTGCTACACTCTGTGGCCCAGAACCCAAAATGTAGACTCTGTGTTTTGAAAGGAAAATCCGCATCTGATTTACTCACTGTGGTATCTCCTGACCCAGTCAGGAAGTGGGGCAGAGCAGGGGCTTGGGGGCTGGCTGAACTCATTCATTTCATACATCTTTCTTGTGAGCCCAGAAAGGGACAAACCATGGTTGAAGTGCTGGACTTATGGGAATGAACCGACATCAGAGTCCCCCGATGAGGGGTTGCCATTCTAAGAGTGACCACAGACAGACAAATGTGTTGTGGGCCAGAGTGAGGAGAGGGGGCAGGACAGGGGAGCAGGGAAGGGAGGGAGGGTTTGGGACGAAGTGGGCATGCACTGAATGGTATGGTCAGGACTGAGGCTCACATGCTGCTGTTGCAGCGGGAGCTGATGGCGCAGGGGATGGGTCGCGCGGATACCTGGGGGCACAGCAGACATCTGTGGGCACAGCAGATGCCTGAAGGCACAGCCCTGAAAAAGGGGGAAGAGCAAGGCCAAGGCCCTGAACCCCCAGAGGATGCAAGGGGCAACCTCCTTACCCATCCAGACGTAACTTGCCGACACCTACTTCACCTAAGTCTAAGATTTGAACACAGCGTCTCTGAATGAAGTGCCCCCAAGCTCCTATTCTGGCCAAATGCCCTCTTTCCCGGGTGAGAATGGAAGAGGGAACCATTTCATACCAGATGTAGAAAAAAACCAAGAAGTTCGAGAGAAGGGCAGGATTCTGGTGAGTTAGAACAAATGCCTCCTAAGAAGTGGACCTGCTCCAAGGAGCAGGAGAGAATTATCTTCTGAGTGTTTTTCCACACACAATTTTTACTCTTGACATGATTGCGGAGACAAGGCAGTTCTGGAGAGGGAACATCAGCCCGAGGTCAGCGAAAATTGCTTTCAGTGGAAAAGCTATTACCAAATTTTAAAACACAATAAAAGAGTTTAATAAGGTGTCTAGTTACAAAATAAATCTATAAAAATCAATAGCTTTGCTTTACACCAATAATAACCTGGCAGAAAATGTAATGGGAGGAAAATTCCACACACAATCACAACAATAAATATGAAATACACGGGAACAATCCCCGAGAGGTGTGCAGATGTCCTGGATGAACACTTTAAAATTTACTCGCAGAAAGCAGAAGACACAGCATGTCCATTAAAGGGGACAACTGATAGCGTGGCTTCCATTTCCCCTGTTGTTATCCCCATTACACTTATATTAATTTGCTCTGCTGTCTGTATTCCCCACCATGCTGTAAAATTAATGACAGCAAAGATGGTTTCATCCCTTGCTGTGTACAGAGCCAAGTTCATGGTACACAGCAGGTGCTCGTTAAGGATTGGGGGGGCTACTGAGCGAAGGTGAGATAACCACACAGCCAAGCTGTTTTAAAGGGACACCCAGAGAATATAGGATTAAGCCCTGAAATCCAAAAGGATGGTTTTAAAATACAGTGGTCCTAAAACCACTGGGGGTTTAATTCTGTCAATGTGGTGCTTCTGAAGCCAAAAAGGATAATGTAACTCTCAGCCCATTTAGACACAGTCCCTGGCCTTAGAGAAAGTGGCAAAGGATGCTTCCAAGGGAAATTACCACTCCTATGCAGCGGCTGTCACGGGAAAGCCCCCTCTGACTTGCCTTAGCCATCCTGCGAGCCAGCGAGGCCCCTTCCAGTATTTCAGAGATTTCTTGGAGAAGAAATCTCCAGGACTTTCCATGCTGATCACATGGGCAAGGAGTGGAAGGAAACCCTCATTCCTTGTAACCAAACCTAAGCTGATAACTACAGTCTTTTCCCGTTCTTGGAGGATGGGAGTCAGACAGCATAATCCATACAGACGTGGAACTAGGTCTTCATTCTGCTCCTTGTTTCTGAGTTTCTGACACCAGTAAGGAAGGGAGGAACTATCTTTGAAATGGATGCCCCATTCTTAGCAGAGGACTTCAGTCGGCAGAGACCAGCTGAGAACAGAAAGCACACACATACCCCTCCAGTGTGAAAAGGACTTGCTTTGAGGAGGGAGAGGACAGAGCAGAGGGGAAAGAAAGAAGTCCAGGTGGCAGCAGGCCACCCACATCAGAGAGGACCGTCCAGAAAGTTAGGAACCAGGCGTCCTGGAGCTCAGTCCCGTCAGGTCCGGAATCTGTGGCTGCACAGATGGAAGGGAAGAAGCTGATCTCCCGGGCAGATCTGTGCAGAGGCCGGAGCAGCAGTTGGAGGAAGAGCCCAGGGGTCCCCGAGTTCTGCCAAACACTGCCCCATCCTGGGGGTGGGGATGACAACTGGAACTTGCTGAAACCCTCAGGGCCAGGTCCCCCTCCCAGCGGCCGGCCTCTGCTGGCCTCGCAGAAGGGGCGGCCTTCTGTGCCTTGTGGGACGGACGGCCCTTGGCACTGGGGCTTCGATGTGACAACCTGCACGTGTCTGTGAGAAACCGAGTGAAGCCCGAAAGGAGACATGGCACATGGCAGCTGACCAAAAGACTGGCCTGAGGGGGACCAGATGGCCACTCCCAAACCAAGGACGGGAGTGTGCTTCTTGTTGTTCTGGCTCTGGAGGGCAAAACTGGGTGGGAAGATGGAAGTGGCAGGGAGGAATGTGGGGAACACTCGACACAGCAGGAGTATGTCTGGTGTAGGAGGAGACTAAGTGTGATAGTGACCCTGCACAGAGGACCTAGAACCCCTCTCGATGGGGGGTGGCGAGCTGAGCCGGGGGAACCTGGTTTCCAGTGTTGGAAAGGGAATCGGGGTGCAGCATCCACACTAGGATGAGACGAGGGGCTCCCAGGGACCCCCTGCCTGGAGTTCCCCAGCTCCCGGCCCTGGCACGGGGAGTGGGGTGGTGACATGTGGGCCAGCTCCTGGAGGCAGCAACGATGGAACACTTCAGGGAGTGTTTCTGGCATGAGAAAGAACCTGTGGGGCAAACTCAGGGACAGGGACAGCCCGAGGCCCACACTGACCGTCAGGAAGGCTCTTCCAGGGGAGAGGCTCCGGAGCATCAGCATTCATGGGTCACTGACTTCATGTCCCAGAATGGAGAGGACGCCAGGCTCCCCCTGCAGAATAACTCCCCGAGCTGGGACCCGACAGGCTGCAGGAGCCAGAGGGGCCTTTGCAGACTGACGGTGCCGGGGACACACTACAACTGGCTTCAGGGAAGGTCTTCTCCTCCCTCCCCATATAGCCAGGGCTGAGGGAAGTGTGGTCATGATGGGAAGGTGGCACCGGCTGCCATGCTCAGATGCTCAGCAAGGCCAGCTCCCATTGCCCAGAGTGACCGCCCAGGTGCCACTGATGTCACCATGGAGCCAGAAGCAGGAACCCTGTAGTCTCTGATCTCAGACAGCAGTTTTCATGGTCATGGGCAGCATGGGGGAGACCTCAGCCTAGGCCTAAAGGTCGAAGACTCTGGTGGGAGAGAGGCTTCCAAATGCCACGAGGACCCTTAAGTACTTTTGCTCTGACCTTTCGTGTTGCTAACACCCTTAGTTTCATTTCACCTGTTCAAGCCCTACTTAACTCCCTACCTAAAAAGCTGCATTAAGTAACTTCTGATTGTCACAAAGCGTTCCGAGCTTCAGGCTTCAGGGTAAAACCAGCTCTCAAATGCTCTAATGCAGGGAAGACTTGAACCCCTAGATAGGATTTAGAAGTTCCAAAGAGCAGGCTGAGTAACACCCTTACAACATTGCCGGAGACGATTTTCTGGATCCTTGAATACAATAGCATGGGGAGAATGGAGTTTGTATAGCTGAGCATTGCTTAGATGGGTGTTAAAAGAATATTGACTTAAAATGGGCTGGCTCATATTAGGAGGAATTCTGCAGCAGAAATATCCCATCAACACGAGGCTGGCGGGGCTCTCTTTAACATGACTGAGTTAGATTCCAAAGAAGAAATGAACGATACAATTTGCTATTATTGCCCCTAGTATTATACTTAAAGTGACATGTTTATTTCTGCTTTAATAAAAGACAGAAGCTAAAATTCTCTTGAGCACAAAACAGCTGGTTTTAGAGAGGGTTTGATGAATGAAGCAAGTAAATGCTTCACAAAACACTCTGCATTTGGCTCAAAGACAGCGTGCAGGAGAGCCCCAAGGCTGTATCAATAAGAAATACTATTCCACTGAAAACTGAGCACGGTGGTGGAGGGCAGATAGAAGCCCACAAGCAAATTTGTCATTTTTAAGTAGGCCAGGTTTCTGTCTCGGAGCAGAGGTTAGTGCAGTGGTTCTCAACCTTCCTGATGCTGCAATGTATTTTCATTGTTAAAAAGGGGCCACGACCCACAGGTTGAGAACCGCTGGGTTAGTGGAACCCGAGACGCACTCACACTGTGTTTAAATCCAGAGTTAGCATCATCTCCATTTCCTCCAAGTCCCTTGGCTTTGGAGAGAGGGCAGGACGTTCAGGGACAAGCATTGTACTTCTCACCTGTGGCCCCCGACATGCTGATACACAACCCAGTTCACCTTCAGGAACATAAGAAAAAAGGAGTAGAGAAGCCAGGATTTTGCCAGGGACAAAAACGAACTAAATAAGTGGAAAGAAATAATTAGCTTGTGAGCCCACAGAGCAGTGGAAAGCCACCAATGCTACCCTGCGCTGGGGGGACGTCTCCCTTCCTAGCACACTCAGAGAGCACACGCGTGCACACACTCGCACACTCTCGCGCTGGGCCAGCCTCATTCTCTCTGGCCAGCTGGCCCTATAAGCCCACAATATACCCTAAGCACCATGTTACAGCCCTCATATCTCTTTATACTTTTACTTCCAATTAATATGAGGATACATACAATTAGGCCACATTGCTTGCTCTGTCTGTCACTGGGGAGGTGCCACCACACACCTGAACTTTGTTCCTGCTCCAGGGGACCCACCCAACCCCTCCCCACTTCCCCTTCTTGAATTTAATTGAGCTTTTCTCTGCTGAGCGCGTTGGTGTTAATGTACAAGTTTCAAGTTCGTGTTGAGCACATGTGATGCCTGTCTTTCCATTCTTGTGGCACTTTACTCAGGAGAGTGTTCTCCAAATCCACCCACGTTGTAACCAAGGCTGCAGAATCTCCGTCTTCTTATGGCTGAATGGTATTCCATGGTGTACGTATACCACAGTTTATTAATCCATCCATGTGTTGAAGGGCACTTGAGTTGTTTGAGTTGTTTCCACATCTTTGTGATTGTGAATTGAATGGCCATAAACATTTGAATGCAAACGTCCTTTTGGTAAAATGATTATTTTTCTTCTGGGTAGATCCCTACTAATGTGATTGTAGGATCAAACAGAAGGTCCACTTTTAGTTCTTTGAAGACCCTCCATACTTCTTTCTACAAAGCTGTATGGTTTGCAGTCCCATCAGCAACCAGGCGTGTTCCCCTCTCCCCACACCCACGCCAGCACCTTCTGCTTTAGGACCTTGCGAAGTGTTCCTATTTCTTGACCAGACAAGACAGAGACTTCTTGGTTTTCAAAATCGCAGGGAAGGACTCTCACCGGGTAGCTGAGGGCACAAGCCCTTGGCTGGGTCAATCACCAAGGCCAGGGGCAAGGGTCCTCTCATTGGCCACCCTACCAGAAACACAGGTTTCAAGTTGGGGCAAGGGAAGTCCACCAAAAATCACGTGTAATCTTCTGAGGAAACAAAACCTCACTATACCTTCCTGGCAAAATCCTACTTCACCTTCCATCCGGGAGCACAGACACAAAGGTACAGGGAGCTGGGATGACCCACTCCAGACCTGGGCACCAGACACATGTGGCCGTGAGCCCTTGGAGAGTGCGTGAGACGTGCAGTTGGCAAAATACGCACCATTGTCAAAAACGTGCTAAGTAAAAATGTTAAAGTCTTGTTAGTAATAGCTTGTAATTAATTACATGTTGAAATGATAGTATTTGGGGCATGTTAGGTTAAATAAGATGTACTATACAAATGATTAACTTTTCCCACGTAGCTATTAGAACATTTAAATTTCCGTATGTGGTTATGTTTCGTTTCTATTAGGGATGTCTGCTTTAGAAATGGAGGGTCCAGAGGCCTCCAGGGCTTGGCTTACCTGGTGAGGCAGGGGCACCCAGCAGATGCCAGGTGTGTGGAAAGGCAGGCAGGATGAAGTAACTAACTTGGCTTCTCACACAGCCTGTCCTTAGGGTGCTCAGCGTGTTTGGCTGGATGTGAGTCTTTTCCTTACACTTGCCTGAGCCCCCACTTTGGTCTGTCCCAGCCATGCCCCTGTGGAAATTACATCAAAGACCATCATCCATGTCTTTCCAGAGGCACAAAGTGATACCCAACTCAACAGTTATAAATCTTTGTCGGGGTGCCACAGCCACACCATGAATTCATAAGCCGTCAAGTCTTCACGTCACCCTCCAAGGCAGGTTGAGCAGTCTGAGGAGTGTTTCGGGATAAACTGTGTACTTTGTCAATGTCATGGCCACAAAGACGCTAGATCCCGGCCGCAACTGCCTCCGGCCTTGTCCTCTCCCCGCACCAGCGATCTGATGAGTCCAGACGGCCTCCCTGAGTGATGCTGCCTGCTGTCTGGTATGGCCTGGCTTTCTGCAGGAGGCCAATTTAGGATGGTGAAGGAAATGCAAGTCTGAGTGGGAAAATTCATTGCCTTTCACTCAGAAAGCTCTATATGGAAAGCAAATTCAGATGATACAGGCCTGGTTCCTTGTGTATCGAGAGCACACAGGACTTTGCATATTGCCCCAAGAGCACCTCTTGGAGTCCCGGGGGGACATCGGTGACATCGGTGTGGGGGAAGGCCGTTTTCTGCCTCTGGCAGGCAGGAGGATTTAGAGATGTCTATTTTAGTCAAAGCCTGCCTTTAAAAGAAGGCTTCTTTTGTGACCTAAAAGAAGGTCTTCAACCTTCCTGCTGGCTCCTATCTCAGTTATGTAATAAGGCATTCAAGGACACTTAAGAAAATATTTCCAAATGCAAACTACAGTAAGCCCTGCTTACACCCCTGCAGGGCTGTCCACTCGGAGAACAAAATGGGAAGATTTCCTGCAGCCTCCATGATCCTGCAGAATCTGCCCACGCCCTTCACCTCTCACTATTTATGGGATGAGTTCACAAACTTAATTGTCAGACCTTGTATACACCCCAGGCATTAAGCTGGGGCCCTGAAGAGCCTGTATTATCCGGATACAGTGTTTCTTAAAATGCAGTTTACAGATCCCCAAGGGTTTGAAATTCTCTCCCAGGGGGTTCAAGAGGCCACATTATTTTCATAATAACACGTGCCCTATGCAGGAATGTTGACAGATTTCGGTCTTCTGTGATGTGAGTTTAGTGAATGGAAATGGAGGGAGGGCAGTTGAGGTCACTGTTTTCATCTTTGGTGGGTCCAGACTTCACAAAGATAAAGCAGTGGCTTTCACTGATGTTCTGTGGCACGCTGGTATGCCAGGAGAGGATCGTAGGTGTGCCTCAAAAAATTTTAAAGAGCATTAATTAAATTATTTTCAAAAGAAGTTCAAAGTATAGTAAGCATATTCTTATTTCTACTGTTTTTTTTTTTTTTTTTTTGATCAACATAATTCAAGTGTGCCTTGGAAGTTTAACTACAGGGTCAAGTGCACGGTGAGATAGAAAAGGTTGAAAAACACAGAGATAAAGGGACATACAGAACAACTTTATCTTGTGCTTTAGGAGAGACAGAGGATTAAGAGACAGGGAGGGACAGGGGGAGGTCAGAGGGACCTTGTGGCATCTCTTCTTGTTCAGTATGTCAAAGGGCCATATTTGGGGGGGTATCAGTTTCTGAGCCCCAACCTCCTCTACTTCCAAAGTTATTAACTAGCAAAAGACTAGAAATCACTTGTGTCCAGCAGCTGTGGACTGTTGCATGAATTATATGGGTTGTCCACACAAACAGAATACTGTGGCCAGGAAGATGTTATGAAAGAGTGAAGACCCAGTGTGCTGACCAGAGAGATCACTTGCTCTTAATGGTAAGAGGAAGGCTGGTGCAGAAGCATGTACAGGGCTCAGCAAACTTGCTCTGTAAAGGGCCAGACAATAACTATTTTAAGCTTGAGGCCACATGTGCTCTCTGCAAAACTGCCCAAGTCTACCCTGTTAATAAGAAAGCAGTACTGGGCAATAAGCACACTGAGTGTGGCTGTGTTCCAACAACCTTTATTCACAAAAATGGACAGTAGGATGGGTGGCGCCTGTGGCCCAAAGGAGTAGGGCACTGGCCCCATATGCCAGAGGTGGCAGGTTCAAACCCAGCCCTAGCCAAAAAAAACTGCAAACAAAACCCCAAAACTGGGCAGTAGGCTGAATCGGGCCCATAGGCAGGGGCCACAACCCCCCTCAGTGAGCTGCAGTCATATAATCTACTCCCTATCAGTACCCACTGAACCTGACTTGCTTCTTAGCTAATAGGGTATGGCCAACCTGAAGGGATTTTGTAGATATAATCAAGGTCCCAAAGCAGGTGGTTCTGAGATAGTCAAAAGTGTGTCTCTCTTGGTCAGGTCTGGTCTAATTAGATGAAATAC
>NW_003852668.1:307251-326398 GCF_000181295.1 Otolemur garnettii | reverse complement strand
CTCAGCAGAGAACCCAGCTCACCTGAGTCACACCCACACTCCTGACCCACAGAAATGGTGAGATAGTTGATGTGTATTGTTGAAAGCCACTAAATTTGTGGTAATTTGTTACACAGCCTAGGAAACCAATACACCTGTTTTATAAAGTCTACTATCATTTACATAAGAAATGGAGAAAGAGAACAAGATTTTTCAGAGTGTAGCTTTTTGTATCTTTTAGATACTTAAACCACATAAACATATCACCTATTTAAAAAGTTAAATTAAAATGTTTTTGGAAATTTCATGCTTTCCTGTTTAGTAATCAAAATTCATCTTCCAGATTTGTACCTTTCATATTTCCACTACAATTTATGTTCAGATTCACCTTGATTCTTTTCTATATCAAAGCTACCAGCATAATATGAGGGCCTCTAGAGTATATCTATAGAGTGTCTTTCTTTTTATCTGAAGTCTTTGTGTTCAAAAGAATACCCCTGAATGGATTTCCTAGACCTTCCTTAGAGCTCATTCTCCCAGAAGCCAACACAGGGACCTGAGGGGGACACCCAGATGAAGCCTTGCTGAATGAACAAATGAGGGAATGAACAAATCCCAGTGCCCCTCACTCAGGTGCATGTGCACTTGTCAGGCCCCTGGGACAACCCCCACTCCCTGCAGTACAGGTTTCATCCTCACCCTTCACTCTGATGCATGGGCCTTGTCAGGCCCCTGGGACAACCCCCACCCCCTGCAGTCCAGGTTTCATCCTCACCCCTCATTCTGGTGCATGGGCACTTGTCAGGCCCCTGGGACAACCCCCACCTGCAGTCCGGGTTTCATCCTCACCCCTCACTCTGGTGCATGGGCACTTGTCAGGCCCCTGGGACAACCCCCACTCCCTGCAGTCCAGGTTTCATCCTCACCCCTCATTCTGGTGCATGTGCACTTGTCAGGCCCCTGGGACAACCCCCACCTGCAGTCCGGGTTTCATCCTCACCCCTCACTCTGTTGCATGGGCACTTGTCAGGCCCCTGGGACAACCCCCACCCCCTGCAGTCCAGGTTTCCTCCTCCCCAGAACAGGCTGTCTTGCTGCCTCCGTACCTCCCACCTGCCATCAAGGGATGTTGATGAAACACGATTCCTTTAGGCCTTTTAACCATCTTTTGAGAATATGTTATGCAAAGAAGATACAGCGATGGCAACAGAAAACAGGGGCATCTGTTCTTCTCTGGCTCATTTTCTGAAAACAACTTTCTGTTTTTCTAGTAGGCTGCCTGCCTCTCAGCTGATCTATCTTGCTGTGGCCTCGGTTCACAGGGGCAGAATTAGGAGGCTGTGTCCCAGTTCCCTCTTAACTAACAGAGGGAACAGAGGGGACAGACACACACATACACACTTAATACCCTCAGAGAAACAAAGAAACTGTAGCAAGTATAATATTAGAATGAGATACCAAAAATAAAACCAAAGAAACAGGAAGATTTAGAGAATAAGGAAAAGTTCCTTGAAACCTTTAAAAATGGTGGCAGAAATGCTAAAAAATTAACCGAAGGAGGAGTGTAAGAGTGTAAAGTAGAAAGTGATGAAGACAAGGAAAATCGGAAACAATAAATAAGAAGCCTATGGTTCATCCTGTAAGGGGACATGGGAATCTCTCTAAATGTGGAATATAAATGTCTTAACACAATAACTAAGAAAAAGACATGAAGGCTGTGTTAACCAGTTGGATGAAAGTACTTCAAATTGTTTAGAGAAACAGTGCACTGTACCCCATGACAGTATTAATGTACCCTGTTATGATTTAATTAAAAAATAAATAAATAAACAAATAAGAAGAGCAGAGGCTCAGGCCAAGAGGCCCAAACGGAGTTCCACATATGAGAGAAGGCAGAGGAACGAGGAGAGGCAATTACTGGAATAAAGGACTCTCGGAAAGTTTTGCAGACGCTGACAGGTCTGCGCTCCCAGGCAGGAGTGAGGCCGGTGCTAAGGAAGACAGAGGCAGCTTCAGGAGCTTTCAAGGACTTCAGATAACACCAACAACTTTCAACCAACAAGTGGCAATAAGAAAAAATAAGACACCTGAAATGGATTCCCTGTCGGTAGTCAAAATAAGGATAAAAAAGAAGGGGGACAGAGGTTGTCGTTTTCACTATAAGCCTCCTAGGTCCACTTAATTCTTTATAGAAACATATCGCTTTGGTAAAAATTAAAAATGACAACAGAATGTCACAGTGGGAATCCCCATGCATACGCCAAGAATAAAAACTTTCTACCTCATACGAATAAAGAACCACATACAAAGCTGAGTTCAATAACAAGAACAAGAGAGTCAACGTGTTACAGAATCTTCTGCCCAAGTCTTGTTCCTTTTTTCTTTGGTGAACGGTTCTGTTGCCGCTGATTCATTCTGCTTCCTTTATGTAAATCCTGAGACATCGTAAGGCAGACTTGAAATCTTTACATAAATTAGATACACATCTTACACGGCTGTGTCTTGGAAGCTGGCGCGGTGCCTGGAGTCTAGTGGCTTCTCAAAGAACATTTGTGGACTATAATTGAAGTGGCGTGATCCCCCTCAAGTCTGAGATTGCCCCGATTTTCTCAGGGATTCCTTTAACTATCTCCGTGAAACACATTTCTGAGTTTTCTTTGCAACTTCGCAGAGACGGCAGTCACTAACTTGCTTAATGTTCCCTGCAGAAGAGCCTGCAAGATGAATTTACCTCAGAATCTAACTCCCCCAAATAGTCGGTCCCCCGTGATTGGTAACTAGCAGTGAGAACTATGTAACCTCACTTTTTCCTGAGCTTTTAGGGCTGCAAGTTTTGTGTCTCCCCCAGCTAGGTTAAGATCTCAGGGCACTTTCAAGCTGATGGATCATCTTTAATTCTTGTTAATGCTTATTTGGGAGATGAAAAGAGACTGATGAAAAGAGACTTGGCTGTGAATTCCATGTTCGACCAGCTGGGCAGGACATGTGTTTGCTGGTCTTGGGGGTGAATGTGGAAACAGCACAGCGCTTGGCCTCTGGGGCGCCCCTCAGGCACCTGCTGGGTACAGCTCTGCTGTCACAACAGACTCAGGATGGTGGGTAGACAAACCCTCTCCACTTTGTCCTTTTCGAAATTGGTGTTCTCAGTAGACCGAGTCTTGCCCAGCCAGTGACTAATTTGGTTTGTGCTGAAGTTTTTCATCTCCCACAGCAGACTCCTTGTTAAAAGCGAGAAGTGGTTGGAAGACCGCTTGCCACTGTGCTCCTCATCTTCAGCCTCGTGTGGCTCAGCTCCCTGCACCGGGAGTTTGGTGTCTTTCCTCCTTAAAGACCTCCTTTGTCTTTGCTGATCACGAGCTGGTTCTCCTTGCCTGCGCCCCACTCTGCAGACTCACTGGCGTTGCCACGGGCTGCAGCGTCATGGTTTTTATCAAGTTGTAAGAGAGCTGTGGACCACTAGGCAATCGGTCATTGGCCATTGCTCTTTCAATTTCCATTTCACTGAGGGAGTGAAGAGCGATCATTGTCTCAGAAGCCGCAAAATCTGCCCTGCTTGGTGCCAGGCTCATCAGAACAGTGGTGTTCCCAACAGAGGCTGCTATTCTCAGGGCCAGAGCCTCACGAAAAACAAACAAAAGTACTGAGCCTTTTCAGCTCCGTCCCAGACACAGTGGTGGTCTAGACAGCCTCGTCTACACGGCAGCCTCATCCTACCATTGCAAAGTCACATACAGATCTCTCAATCTTGACCATACGAACAGCATGTCCCACATGAGTGACGTCCTGGCTTGTGACTTGCTGAGCTGGCCGTTTTGAAGGGCCCACTCACCAAGGGCCAGTGGTCGAGAGAGCTGTCAAGCCAGATGGAGTCTGGGTATGAAGAATCAGTCCCCTTTCGGTTTTTTTATTTGTTTGTTTGTTTTTAAGAGACAGAGTCTCACTCTATTGCCCTTGGTAGAGTGCTGTGGCATCACAGCTCACAGAAGCCTCCAACTCCTGGGCTTGGAGTGATTCTCTTGCGTCAGTCTCCCAAGTAGCTGGGACCACAGGTGCCCACCAAAATACCTGGCTATTTTTTGTTGCAGTTTGGCTGGGGCTGGGTTTGAACCTGCCACCCTCGGTATATGGGGCCAGCACACTACCCACTGAGCCATAGGAGCCGCCCAGTCCCATTTTGGAGGGACTATATCTTATTTGTGGTGAGAGGCTTTCAGTGTGAGTATGGAGGTAACAAACAGCCCTTTTGATTTTCTTATAATTGAGCTTGGCAATGAGCTTGTTGACTATTCAGATGTCAAAATCTTCTTCTTGCCAGTGAATTTCTTCAGGTGACGATTTGGCATAAAAGATCTGTCTCCAGGCTGGATATGGTGACTCACGCCTGTAATCCTAGCACTCTAGGAAGTCAAGGCAGGTGGATCACTTGAGCTCAGGAATTCGAGACCAGCCTAAGCAAGAGTGAGACCCTGTCTCTACTAAAAATGGAAAAACTAGCCAGGCATTGTGGTGGGCACCTGTAGCCCCAACTACTTTGGGGGGTGAGGCAAGAGGATCACTTGAGTCCAGGAGTTTGAGATTGCTATGAGCTATGAGGCCATGACACTCTTTGTCATAAAAAGGAAAAGAAACATTTACAGATCAATGTAACTAAGCACCAACATTCTCATCCAAGCTGAGAGGAGAAGCAACATGAGCGTCTCTCTGATGAGCCCTGGCACAGAACTGTGACCTGTCACATAAGCTAGACCATGGTGATGGAGTATCAGTGATCCTTCAGTGCTGGCTTCTGCAATCTCCTCATTCTTTTCAGGAGCATAGAGGTTACCCTCTCTGGCTGGAAGCTTTTATTCCATCCCCTGGACTTCACCTGAGATTACTACCTCGCTCACCACCATCACCACGTGAACCCAGAGTATCCAAACAGATCCTTCATGATGACAGGGTCCTGGTAGCCTTGAATGCAGTTTGATTCAATGCACAATCTCTGTGCATCTGGTCAACGGTTCAGTGCTGGGAGTTCACGGAGCCTGGGGTGGGCCCATTTCCCTGTTCACTGGCAGAATGCCCTCCCCTGCTGGGGACATCTGCACAGGGGGATATGACTGGGGCAACAAGAACACCAGGTGCATCTAGTATCACTGCTGGTCCTTAACTAGAAGACAGCAGGCCCCAGACGGTGGGTTTGGCTCCCTGGCAAGTGGTCTGCAAAAGCAGGAGCTCTGTCTGCTGAATCACATCGATTAAAACTAACTTTTGAAAACTAAAACCCTTCTACCTCTTTATATTCTAAGCTAGATATTTATTTTATGCTGGAGATAATATAGCATTTAACTCTGAACTTATGTCAATTGTAATAGTTTCCCATCACTCCTAACTGAACTGGGTTAGTCTCACAGAGGGCGGCGATGATGTTATACAGTCAGAAAGTCTTGCTCAGATTGGTCTCAGAAATTCTTTTTCTGCCTTTCATGTTGCCAATATGTTTTCCAATTTTCCATGGTTCTTGTTCTCTTTTCTATTTTTTTTTTAATGATTTTCCTAATCAGGTCTCATCTTTTAAGAGGAGTCTTATGTGTTTTAAATTTAGAACATAACAGAAATGACTCATCCTGCTAAATAGGGCTTTACCATTTGTCGTTTTGTTCCAGGGTTTCTGGAGACTGTAAGATCCCTCCAAGCCCATGTTTGTTTCCTGGGCTCAAGCTGGAGGCCAGGCCAGTTGCTGTACAAAGTTCTTGGTAAAGACAGAGTCAAGCCAAAGGGAAGCGGCTTTGCTGAGTTTTGTTTTATTTCCCTCGGGAAGCTAATGTCTGCTTTTAAGGAAGAGCACCTTATTTACACTCCTCGCCTGTGTACAGGTTTGCACAGAGAGCCGTGAATTAGCTGCCCCGTACTTTCAATGTACTCCATGGGTATTTAAGGCTTCTCCCTGCACTGGCCGCCTCTCTCTCCGGCTGTTGCCTAGAATGGGGCCCGGTGCCCGTGAGCCCTCGGCAGCTGCCTGCTGCACGGTCCTCATCACGGGCTCGTTTCCTTGTCCCCTGCTCTGCTCTCTCTTGTGTCCTGACTCTTGCATTCCTTCCCTGTGTCTCACTCCCTCCTGTGATTCCTCCTTTGTACACTGTAAGTCCTGAAAGAACGTAAGTGTGGTGTCACCTCAACCCTAGTGACAAGGAATGTAGTGGTGAGCAGCAGCAGAAGGCGTGGCATCCACAGGAAGGCCGCCAGGAAGCCGCCTCCTCGATGACGGGATGACGGAATGACAGGCGCTGATTTTCCTGGGCCTGCTCCTTCTCAGCAGCAGAGGGGGTTAAGGCTGACTTCACTCCCTCCATGAAGTAGGAGGCTTTGTAATTAGTTCAATCAACTGTACGATGATAAGGAAGGGTCAGAGGTCAGGCACATGCACAGACCTGCCAGTGGGTGGGTTTAGCCAGAGGTTTTCTTTTTCCTGATATCTGGAGATACCAAGAAGTGAAGGTCTGGATTTTGATATGATAGGACAGATGATGGAAATTTAGGTCTCAGGGGCACAAGGGGGAAGGAGGAGGCCAAGACGCAGCAGCATCATCAAAGCACATGTTAAAATCACTGAGTCTGATGGCAGGAGGTTTGCTGGGTAGAAATAACACAAAACTGGTGTTTAATGGTTTGAGCAAATGCAGAGACCTGGTGGAGGTGCAGGAATGGGCCAAGGGAGCAGGGGGTGCACAGTGGGGCCTCGGGCAGGAGGGGACTTGCTGAACAGCAGAGGCAGGAACTCGTGGCTGGGAGGGCAGGGCAGCCACCCAACCTTCTAATTCTACAATCAGGGGAATCAGAAAACGGCCTCCACCTAAAAGGTGGAAAACCTGGGAAAACTCACATACAGTTGGTAAGTAAAAACAAAGGGGTGGGATGTTGAGATCTTTCTCACAAACAGCAAAATGTTAGAAACCTGTAGGACACAGAGGGCGGGAGGAGGGAGCCTGGGCTTGGCGTCTGACCGTGCACAGGTGACCTACCCTTGCAGAGGCCAAAAAATAGGGGATACTGGGCCCCAGAGGCAGCGGGAGCTGGAGGATCAGCACTCGCTTTGAAGACGTGGATTAGATACAGGTGAGCTGGACCCTCACTTTCCATCACCTCAGAGGTTGCAAGAAACAGGAGGAAAAGCCCCAGGAACTCCTCATGAGATAAACTGAATAGGAATCTCTGCTCAGTGTATACAAAGTGGGCCCCATAAGTAAACCCGCCACCACCGAAAGGCACAGCCAGGAAACTGTCAGCCCCCTGAACTGGGGCTGGGGGAAGAGGAGAAAAAACCTCCACTGAGGGTTTGTAGCAATAAATCAGCCCTCACCACAGAAGTCTAAGTTACACCACCTGGGTGGGCTGAACACTCTTAAGCTGAGAATCAAGGTCAAAGTGGCCTGAGGTTGGAAATCCCCCTAGGTGTCTGTAAAAAAATAATGCAAGTCTCTGTTCTGGTATACTGCCAAGTGCCAGGCCTGAATGAATTCTGAACAATAAAGTTCCAAGGAGTGAGGAGCTCACTTCAAAAAGTCACAAAACACAGAAGGAAGCGAGGCAACGTGGCCAACAGAGAGCAGAACCCTCAACCCACTGGTTAGACCCACAAAGACATCAGCCTTTGAGTTACCTGATATGAGAAACATCAAATAAGTAGTTTAATAAGTTTAAGGAAATGAGAGAAAGTTAGAAGATATGATGTAGACAGGAACAAGGAGATCTAGAAAACAAAATTAATTAACATCTAAAATTATATATACAATCATTTAAGTTAAAAACAATTAGACACAGTTGAAGAGAGAATTAGTGAGCTAAAAGATAGATTGGAAGAAATTTCCAGCATAGAAACACTAAGAATTAGAACAGAGAGGATAGGAGGCCTGGAGAACGGAGCAAAGGCAAATGATGGTGGTGGAAAATCCAAATTTATCAATTACTGCAGTTTTTAAAGGGGATTAGATGCTCCAGTTTAAAAAAAAAAAAAAATGCCAAATTGCATTTTCAGACCCGACTGGATTTTTGAAACTTGCAGCCACCTCTATCTGTGAGAGACATACTAAATTATATGGCAACACAGAGACAACTAAATGTGAAAGGCGGAGAGATACACACGGGAAAACGTCCAACAAAAATTAAACTGGAGTGTATCATTAACAACAGATAAACCAACCTCAAGGGAAAAAAGCAACCCTAGAGATAAGTGAGAGTCCTCGTCAATCCAGGTGGCTGTAACAAATTGCCTGAGTCTGGGGACATAGAAACAGCAGGAGTTTATGTCTCCCAGTTCCGAAATGGGGAAGTTCAAGGCCAGGGCTCTGGCAGGCTTGGGTCTGGCAGGGACCACTTGCTAAGAGGGCACCTCAATGCCACATCCTTCAGATGGACAAAACTGCCTCCTCACATGGCAGAAGGGACATAGGGCATTAAAAAAAGGGCCCCACGCTGTGGGAAGCCTCCTTTCTAAAAGCCTTCACTCCACTCCCAGGGGCTACATCTCCGAAAGGCCCCACCTCTTAAGACCATCACATTGGTGATAAAGTGTCAACACGTGGCCTGTGAAGAGCACTCAGACCACGGCAGAGAGTTACTGTATAAAGCTAAAGGTAAAATTCATCCAGTTGATGTATCAGCCTTGACGTACAAAGCTTACCGACAATAAAAATGTGACAGAAACACAAATATCCACTCTCCTAGTGAAAGGTTTTAAATGTTACATCTCTTGGTAATTGGCCAAACACACCAGTGGTTAATTTTAGGGCTGGGGCAGGGAAAATATAAGATAAGCCTAAAATATCTTATTGGACCAAAAAAATACAAAAGTACTTAAGGTGGGGGGGGCTTATCAAAAGAACACACAAGCAAGCTTGAAGGGGCTTCCACCAGCCAAGGCTGGGATAATTTGGACATCAAATGAAAAGAATGATCGTAATGGATTACAGTGTTCCGAGATAAATAGTAATCTATCATCTAAATTAATTAGTAATTAATAATTAATGACTAATTATTAATAAGCAAAAATTAAGGAGAAACTCCCCCTTGCAGTAGAATGCCAAGTAATAAATCTAAAAACCATTATGAGATTAGAAAAAGAATCACTGTTTATCAACCAACATAGTCATAATTGATTCAGGAAAACATTACCAAAAGAGAATTCTGCAGCGGGGAAATCCGATCAAGGAATAATGTATTTGTAAAGTCTTGAAGTAACTTCCCACATTATCCTTGCTAATTGATTATGGACCAATAAGTTCGTTATACCTACTAATTTGCTGTCCAGCAGAGAAGCCTGACAAACCTCATCTCCACAAGTGATATGCCCAGTAATGGCCAAACAGCCACCACCCGCCTCCTGAGGGAAACACTGATTCTGTGAGATTAAACCCAAACCACATCACCTGTGTTGAGTAATGAGCAAAATCAGACAAACGTAAATTGGGAAACGTGCAAAGTAACAGGCCCGGGTGCTTCGAGGAGAGTCAGCAGGCGCACCTGCCAAGTGCAATGTGCCATCCTGCATCGTACGCCGGCTACCCAGGGCACTGCAGGGACAATTAGATGGGGCCTGGCACACTCAATGGTGTAAGGCCCCAGTTGATTTCCTGATTTTGAGAGGTGACTCGTGTGCACAGTCTCACACTATTGAAGCATTAACGGGCAATGCACCATCACACCTGCAACTTGTTCCCAGCGCCTCCACTAACAGCTGACCAGCGCTGGGCAGTCAGGAGGAGCCCTGTCCGCCATTCTGGAACCACACACCTGGAAGTCTCCTTCGACCTCCACTTCTTGCTGTAATGAGCAGACTTCCCAACATCAAGGAACACACTCCCGGGAGGCCTGGGAGTTAGATTTGACTTTGCAAACATCCAAGACTGATTTTGAGATTTGCTGATATAGAAATAAGAGAAGGGGCAGTGGGGACCTTAGTAGAAATGAAAATCATCTCAGAGAACGAAACTGATTCGTGGACCAAACGACCACTGGTTAACTTTAGGGCCAGGCTGCGTCTTTGCAAAATGCCCCTGGCCTGAAGTTGACAGCCACAGGTCTGAGTCAGAATGAGTCTTTTTGCTCTAAAGGCAAGTAACCTTCAGCTGTGTGACCTCCCAAACACCGGTGATGGCCCTAAAATTCTGCACCAGGAGGAACCCTACCACTTGCCGGACAGTTGTGCTGTGGTAGGAGGAAGGGACTAGAGTCAGTTGCCTGAGCTCCATACCCAGGTCACCTGTCTCTCAGCTGCAAGACCAAGGACCAGCCACCTCCTCTGCGCCATCAGCCTCCCAACCTAGAGAGCAGGAGGGCACGGGCGGCTTCCAAAGCCAAGATTGAGGCTCAGGCGCAGCCACACAGGGAGAGTGCTTGCCACATATTATGCTGCTTTTATGCTCATTTAGTTATTTGGATACAGTGTTATTTTTCCCAAATCATTTGGGGCATGATGTTTAAGGAATGTTTAAGGTGCTGAGGATTTTATTCAACTGCTTTATAAACTATCACTAAGATAAATTTTTTTAAAACAGTGTCCTGAATGACACTCTCAAGGGAATTTTTTCATGCTGCTGCCAGAACTGGCTTTGGGTTTTTTTAGGCTTTTTCCCTTTATTTTATGAAAGAAGCATTCCTTTGACATCAAATAAGTGCCCAGCAACACTGCAACTCTGGCGTCGGGCAGCCCTACCAGGGCCGCGTCCTTAGGCATTTGCCTGTCTGTGCTGGCATATTCCGGCCCTCGGCCATCCGGCGGTAGTCGGCCCTGCAGCCGGCAGATTAACACAGCCGGAATGTGATTTCCTCTCCACTCTATACCCTTCTGCAACTTTGGAACTTTGTGCCACAGGCCTCTCATACAATTTTTTTTCTCTATACGTGTACATGTGTTTATTTGTTTCCACTTTTTGCCTTCACAAAATTAAAGAGGCTTAAAATTTAATAACAATCACAATGTTTAAGATAAGGACTAGAAACAAAAACCACATAAAGAATGAATGAAGATAAATATAATCGGAACAGAAATCAGATGATTGCTGCAATGAAATATTGAGCAATAATAATAATAATGTGGAAAAAAAGTCACATTCACATTGTCAGATAAAAGTACATCTATCATAGAATGCTTTGACTCTGAGGTTCAGTATGGAGTCATCAGTTAACTTTTTTTCCCCCAAAGGCTCAAAAAATAGAGAATATTTATTTTTATAAATAAAAATAGAAGATAATTTAAAAAAACCAGATCATGCCAAATCTTATAGACAATAGAAAAAGAAGAAATACTTCAAAATCATTCTACTTCATCTGGATATACCTGATATTAATATTAGAAAAATATATTATTGTAAAGGGAAATTACAAACATACTTCACTTATAAATGAGGATGCAATATCCTAAACAACATATTAACAAGTTGAGTTAAAAATTATTGTTCAAATAATGTACTTTGGTCAAAATTAAATACAATTTATGTGAGAATTACTATTTTCTTTTTTCCTTTCCCTTACCCCTCCCTCCTTCTCTCTCTGTCTGCTCTCCCCTTCCCCCACCCCCACTGTGTCATAATTGTCCTCACATCAAAGTTGAATACATACGATTTATGCTTCTCTATTCCTGTGATGTTTCACTAAGAATAGTGTGTTCCACCTCTGTCCGGGTTAATACAAATGCTGCAAAATCTCCATTTCTTTAATGGCTGGATAATATTCTATAGTATACATATACCACAGCTTGCCAATCCATTCCTGGGTTGAGGGGCATTTAGGCTGTTTCCACATTTTAGCAATTGTAAACTGAACTGTGATAAACAGTCTAGTACAAGTGTCTTTATAATAAATGGTTGGTTTTTATTTCCTTTTGGATAGATGCCCAGTAATGGGATTGCTGGATCAAACGAGAGGTCTAGTTTGAGTTCTTTGAAGTTTCTCCGTACTTCCTTCCAAAACGGTCGTATTAGTTTGCAGTTCCACCAGCAGTGTATAAGAATTCCTTTCTCTCCACATCCATCCCAGCATCTGCAGTTTTGAGATTTTTGTGATATAGGCCATTCTCACTAGGGTTAGATGATATCTCAGGGTGGTTTTAATTTGCATTTCTCTAATAATTAGGGATGATGAACATTTTCTCATATGTTTGCTAGCCATTTGTCTATCTTCTTTAGAGAAGGTTCTTTTCATCTCTCTTTCCCGTTGCTATATGGGATTGTTGGCTTTTTTCATGTGGATTAATTTAAATTCTCTATAGATCTTAGTTATTAAGCTTTTGTCTGATTCAAAATATGCAAATACCCTTTCCCATTGGGTAGGTTGTCTATTTGCTTTGGTTGTTGTCTCCTTAGCTGTACAGAAGCTTTTAAGTTTAATTAAATCCCATTTGTTTATTTTTGTTGTGTTGCAATTGCCATGGCAGTCTTCTTCATAAAGTCTTTCCCTAGGCTGATGTCTTCCAATGTTTTTCCTACGCTTTCTTTCAGGAATTTTATCATTCCATGCCTTAAATTTAAGTCCTTTATCATGTTGAATCAATTTTTGTGAGTGGAGAAAGGTGCGGGTCCAGTTTCAACCTTTTACATGTGGATATCCAATTCTCCCATTTATTGAATAGGGAGTCTTTCCCCCAGTGTGCGTTCTTATTTGGTTTATCAAAGATTAGGTGGTTGTAAGTTGTTGGTTTCATTTCCTTGTTTTCTGTTCAATTCCATATGTCTATGTCTCTATTTTTGTGCCAATACTATGCTGTCTTGACCACTATGGCCTTATAATACAGCCTAAAATCTGGTATGGTAAAAATGGAAATGATCAATATTTGGAATCACACTTTCTCCCTAGACTAAACCCAGATGAAATGGAGCTCCTGAACAGACCAATTTCAAGCACTGAGATCAAAGAAACAATAAAAAAATCTCCCAAGAAAAAAATACCCTGGTCCAGATGGCTTCACACCAGAATTCTATCAAATCTTCAAAGAATAGCTTATTCCCATACTAGAGAAATTATTCCAAAAAATTGAGGAGGGAGGAATCTTTCCCCAACATGTTCTATTAAGCAAACATCACCCTGATGCCAAAACCAGGAAAAGACACAACTAAAAAGGAGAACTTTAGACCAATTTCACTAATGAATATAGATGCAAAAATTCTCAACAAAATCCTAGCCAATAGATTACAGCTTATCATCAAAAAAGTCATACGTCATGATCAAGTAGGTTTCACCCCAGGAATGCAAAGCTGGTTTAATATATGTAAATCTATAAACATTATTCACCATATCAACAGAAGTAAAACCAAAGCCTATATGATCCTCTCAATAGATGCAGAAAAAAACATTTGATAAAATGCATCATGCTTTTCTAATTAGAACACTGAAGAGTTTAGGCATAGGTGGCACATTTCTTAAACTGATCGAAGCTATCTATGACAAACCCAGAGCTAATATTTTACTGAATGAAGTAAAACTGAAAGCTTTTCCTCTTAGAACTGGAACCAGACAAGGTTGTCCTCTGCCGCCATTACTATTCAACATACTGCTGGAAGTTCTAGCCAATACAATTAGGCAAGACAAGGAAATAAAGGGCATCCAAATGGGAGCAGAGGAGGTTAAACTCTCCCTCTATGCTGATGATACGATCTTATAATTAGAGAACCCCTAAGACTCAACCACAAGACTCCTGGAAGTCATCAAAAAATACAGTAATGTCTCAGGATACAAAATCAATGTCCACAAGTCAGTAGCCTTTGTATACGCCAATAACAGCCAGGATGAGAGGCTAATTAAGGACACAACTCCCTTCATCATAGCCCCAAAGAAAATGAAATACCTAGGAATAAACCTAACAAAAGAGGTGAAGGACCTCTATAAAGAAAATTATGTGGGCAGTACCTGGGGCTTAAGGAGTAGGGTGCCAGCCCCATATACCGGAGCTGTCAGGTTCGAACGCGGCCCTGGCCAAAAACGGGGAAAAAAAAAATTATGAAACCCTAAGAAAAGAAATAGCAGAGGACTTTAACAAATGGAAGAATATACCATGCTCATGGCTGGGAAGAATCAACAGTGTTAAAATGTCTATACTTCCCAGAGCAATCTACTGATTCAACGCCATCCCTATTAAAATGCCAACATCCTATTTTCAAGACTTGGA
The DNA here is from genome assembly GCF_000181295.1 of Otolemur garnettii. Taxonomy (NCBI): domain Eukaryota; kingdom Metazoa; phylum Chordata; class Mammalia; order Primates; family Galagidae; genus Otolemur; species Otolemur garnettii. Next base: position 312,279 of record NW_003852668.1, on the reverse strand, counting down.
AAAAATGATTCTATGTTTTGTATGGAACCAGAAAAAACCCATATAGCTAAGACAGTTCTTAGTAATTAAAACAAAGCAGGGGCATCACCATGCCTCTCATACATTTTTTAACAAATATAATTAATTTTTAGAGATTGAAGATTTTCATTCATCTAAGCTCTAGTCCATAAACTCTTAGATTCCTTGCCACCCACTGTCTTGAGTCATATGTTTAAAGATCAAACTTCATTTTTATCCAAACAAGTAAATGTGTCATTTTTTCAATTTTACATACTGAGTCAGCAGGCAATTAAAGGGAAAAACTGAAACATAAGCACCAAATGTTGGAATAATAAAAATGATGATTTGGTGAGAATGCAGAAAAGTGTGTGAGGAATGGCAGGGGCCCATGGGGCAGGCAACAGGTGGCCCAGCTTGACGTAAAAGCCTAGAGCAAACCCACAAATGTCCACCTTAGACATTGGAGTAGTTACAGTCGGGGAAGGATTACAGTGTAATGCTCACATATGTGGCTGTAAACTAAGACCTTCTCTAATGAGCTTAACAATCCTGCCAGAGCTTGCAACAATTAGAGGCTCACGGTTGCCCAGGAATTCATCACGCATGTGTGCAGCTGTGCACACGAGTGTGTGCACGTGTACATGGAACCTGGAATCCCTGAGTAGCCAGACAGAAAGGTGGCCTAGTGTCTTTCTGATGGCAAAAGGGAAATCCAGGAAGGGAGACAGAAGGGCAGACATGGATTGGGAAAGGCAGACCTATCCAGAGAAAGGGGGTACCTATTACTTTAGGGTGTGAGTGGACAATTCGGGGAGCCTGTTCCATGCAGAAAGAGATGTTCCAAGGTACACCAGGAGCACTGGAGATGAAGCCCTAGACTGACCCCCAGGGTGACCAACCACAGCCTGTGGGTGAGCAGTTCAGGCTGGGATCACTGGGGAGGCAACACCCCCCAGGTCCTAGGCCTGTGTGCCGGGCTCAGGAGGGAGCCCCAGGTGACCCTGTGCCACCCTAACTACTGACACCCTGGTCCAAGCCGCCTTGGTCTCTTACTCCCTGCAGAGAGGGAAGGGGCAGACTTCATAGAGTCAGCAGCTATGGGAAGGCAGTGGGATCTGCCAGTTTTCAGGGAGTGTCAGCCCTTCCCAGATGTGTCTCTCCCAGCCAATGTCACTTTCTTGAGGGAGTTTTTCTGAAAGTTTGGCCAAAAACATGGGCATACATTGTACACAGGAGTGTATTTTGCACAGGAAAAATACAATATGTTGTACATGTTATGCTATGATTCTTTATGTTATATTTTATTTAGTGCAGAGGGTGCTAAAAAAAAGTATACACATTTTAAGAAAGAAAAAAACTGTATTAAAATTTTAATACTCAGTATATACTGATAACAGAAGATGAAAACAAGTGACGCTAAGCACCTCTGTAACTGCGAAGTTGAATGTGGCTTGATGCTACAAATTTAATACAGGTTTTCCTTTCTTAAAATGTGGCTACATTTTGGGGGCACACTTTGCATTTATTTATCATGGTAGCAGGGACGCTGCTGTGTTTGTATAAACCAAAGAAACACTGCCAGCCTCTCGCCTCTCCAGCAGTCCAGGGCAATGCCTGTCAGCTCTGCTGTGCCTGAGATCCACTGGGAGTCTCACTAAGATGCAGGATCTGGGCACTGGGCATCGCTGATGGCTCCCAGGTGCTGTCAGTGTGGTGGCCACAGACCACATCTTGGGGAGTGAAGCTCCAGTGCCAGCAGGTGGTCACCTCCCTTCTAGAAGATCGTCAGCACATATCGCCCATGAGTTTAATGAAGGATCATTCTTAGTAATTTCCCAAACACAAATGACTCTTGTAAGTATTGTTAGTTCTTTTTGATAATAACAGAGACTGAAATTCAATAGTCTACTCGGAGAAAGGCATTACGCCACGCGGGTCACAAACATCCATTGAGTTCTCACTATCCTCACATGAGTAAATGAGAACGTGAGCTCAGACTAATCTGGGATCAGCAGGACGTGGCATGCAAACCTCAGTTTCCATGTTTAGCTCCTGTGTCCCGTATCAGGCTGCTCCTTGCCCAGAAGTACAGTTTCCTATTCTGGCCTTCCATAATATTCATCACTAAATTGTTATGGCTGGGCACGGTGGCTCACACCTGTAATTCTAGCACTCTGGGAGGCCAAGGTGGGTGGATTGCTTGAGTTCATGAGTTTAAGACCAGCCTGAGTCAGAGTGAGACCCTGTCTCTACTAAAAATAGAAAAACTAGCTAGATGTTGTGGTGGGGACCTGTAGTCCCAGCGCCTCAGGAGGCTGAGGCAGGAGGATCACTTGAGCCCATGTTTGAGGTTGCTATGAGATATGATGACTCCACAGCACTGAACTCAGGACTCTGTCTCAAAAAAAGTTTTTTTTCATCAATTTCTCTTCTCTTATTGCAGTATGGTCATCAGTTTTGAGGTACTGGTTAATCACTGCAGCTTGACCTTGCCCACAGAAGTGCAGCTCTGTCCCTGTGGCTTTTGCTGAGAAAGCGAGGAAAGGAACAGGCAGCATGAGAATATCACGTCTTGGTGAGACAACTCTCTCCAGCTCTCATGGTGTTACCTGTCACAGATTTGGTTTATCCCACTGCCATCTCAATTCATATTAAATAACAGGTTGGGCAGCGCCTGTGGCTCAGGGGAGTAGGGAAGGGGCCCCATATGCCAGAGGTGACGGGTTCAAACCCAGCCCTGGCCAAAAGACTGCAAATAAATAAATAACTTAGGTTAACTGGCCTAAAAAGAATTTAGGAATGTGTGGAGAACAGCAATATTTTATTATTGAAGAGAGAAAGAACCAGGAAAACTTTCTGAAAATACCAAATTAACAATTAAGTAAATTCACAGAGAATCCCAGGATTTCAGAAATTGCCTAAAGCAGACGGCAGCCCTCCTAGAGCTCCCCGCCTCTGTGTGGGAGTTTCTGTGATGGAAGCAGATGGAGCCCGGTGTCGGCCCCGGTCACAGGGGGTACATCCAGTCTCTGCAGGGTGTATGTTTAAATACTGGTCTTCAGCCTCACTCCCAGGCTTTGGGGGCCACCTCCATGTGGGGCAGCATCGCAAAGCCCTGGGCCAGGCTGAGGCCAGACAGAGACACTCAGGGGACAGAGGCTGCAGCCTGCAGGCAGCACTGGTCTGCCTGGGGTCCCCGCCTCTGCTGCCAGGTGTCCATGACCCTTTTTAATGCTGAGACCCTAGACCTATTTGCACCTCAGTTCTGATACAATCCCCCGACGTGTCCCCCTTAGCTTCACTCCTGTTGAAGAGATTTGCCCCCGAGGGTGACCTTAGAAGTGGATGCTGTCCACGCAGGGCAGTCCCCCCTCCAGCCACACTCACTCCCTCCATCGCCTGCCCCATAGAAAATGGACATAATAAATACTTTAGTGTAATATATTTAAGATTAACTTAAGTTAATTAACAATAATTTCGCTTCTGTCCTTAGATTCCAGTTAATTAATTAGATGGGCCATGACTTTAATTTTCTTTTAAGTGAAGAGAAGTTCAAATGAGGCCTCTTTTGTTCTCTCATTTTGAAAGTTCTTCCCCAAATCCTTGTTCTTGCAGCTGCCCTCAAATAGCAACAGACGTTTCCCACGGATCCTTCAGGCCTCACAGAGGACTTGGGGTGGGACCGTTTGAAAGGGTCTTTCAAGAGGGTCAGATGCTCCTCCCTGGGTTTTATCTTTCGCTCTCTTTTCCTCCCCATCAGCCTCTGCCCTGGCTCCCACCAGGAAGAGTCTGGGAAGAAGAGTGAAGTCACAAAAGGAAGATGAGCAGGGCAGGGCGGGAGGGGACCCCGGGCCCTGGGCAGGGAGTGGGGACCCCGACCTGCTGGAGGATCAGTGCTGATAAAGGGAGGCAGCTTGGTCGGCACCCAGCTGCAGGGCTGGGCTGTGTCTCCCTCCACCCTTCCCACAGCCCCACCCCCACACCCCAGCAGCCCAGCTGCAGCTGCTCACAGCACAGTCAGGCTTTGTGTGGCCAGAAAATTATCCAGTCAAAGGACAGAGAATTAGAGCCAGTGCGTTAATAGGATGTGCACACGGGCCCTCCTTTGGAGAGCTGCCAGGGCCCTCTCCCCCCCCTTCCCATCCTCAGCTTGAGTTTAGAGCACTGCCTTACCCCAGCTCCAGGGTGTGTGGCCCCCAGGCCTATGTCTGCACACACAGGAGATGCACATCCCATTCTGAAACCAGGAAACCAGAGCCCTAGAAGCTAAGGGCTGGCTTGAGCTGGAGCTGGAGCTAGAGCTGGGATCTGGGTCAGGCGGGCTTGCCCACCACCTGGGCTCTGCTCCCTCCCTTCCCAGAGGGTCACCAGCTGGGGGTCATAATCCTCCCAGTCAGGAGACTTCCACTTGGTGGTGGGATAATTAAGCATGCCCAGCTGTGGATGACCCCACAGTAGGTTGATTTTGTCCCCACGGGGACATGTAGGCATCCCTAGAAGACTTTTGGGATTGTCCCCACCTGGGGAAGGACTTCGCTGCTGGACTACAGTGGGTTAAGGTCAGGGATGCTGGTAAACTAGGATCTACAATGCCCAGGGTGGCCCCTGATTCTAAACAAAGAATTATCCTGCCAGAATGATCGACTGGATGAGATTAAGAAATTCTGCCCTACAAGATCCTGCCAGAACAAAGCCCCTACTTGCATTTAAATTAGCCAAAACATGCCCGCCCAGAGGGAGCGCAGACAGCTCTCACTACTTATCCACCCATTTGACCAGTATACAGGGCTGTCTGCAAAGTCTCCAGCCACATACTATGGAAAATAGTATAAGGCACTGCTGGATACTTCCTGGACAACCCTCTCACACTGCGCACGGACTCTGGACTGTGCAGTGACTGCAGGCCAACTGGGCCCAATGATGGCTGACTGCAGGCTGACTGGGGGCCGTGAAGTTCTACTGCGGGCTGACTGGGGGCCGTGAAGTTCTACTGCGGGCTGACTGGGGGCCGTGAAGTTCTACTGCGGG
>NW_003852668.1:291825-307135 GCF_000181295.1 Otolemur garnettii | reverse complement strand
CTGGGGGCCGTGAAGTTCTACTGCGGGCTGACTGGGGGCCGTGAAGTTCTACTGCGGGCTGACTGGGGGCCGTGAAGTTCTACTGCGGGCTGACTAGGGGCTGTGAAGGCTGGTTGGGGGCCAGTGAGGGCCGACCGTGGGCCAACTGCCTGCTTGCCTGTCTTCTAGTTAGAGGGCACTTAACAATGAACCAACAGACGGGAGCTGGAGTTGTAAGGGGAGGGGAGGATAGAAGACAGAAACCAAACGAGTAAATAAATGGAAAAACACCGACATTCACAAGGCCTTCAGAGCACTGTGACAAGGAGGTGCAACAGGGAGGGGTGAGATGGCTGCTCTGGACCTGCTGGTCAGAGTGGCCACTGGGGGAGGTGACTTTTAAGCTGAGAGCTGATCGGGAGCCACAGCTTTCTGGGAAGAGGCGAAGGCTACCCCAAAGACCATGGGGCAGGAAGTTGATGAGTTTGGGGAACTCAAAGGTGGATGGGAAACAAGCAGCCAGCCGGCAGGTGCGAGGGCATTGGCTGGAGGGTCAGGGATCTGGGTTTGTGTTTTCAAAGAACCCACTGCTGTAGGGACAATGGGTCATAGATGGCTGTACTGGGTTGAATTGTGTCCACCCCACAAAAAATAGTAGGCTGAGGTTCTAGCTCCCCAGTACCCCAGAATGTGACCTTATTTGGAAATAAGGTTCGTGCAGAGGTGATCAAATTAAAGTGAGGCCATTCAGGTGAACCTAAACCCAATATGACTCGGGTCCTTATAAAAATGAGAAGTGTGGGCAGAGACAGACAGAGGGAAAATGGTGCAAAGGTGATGGCAGCAACCAGGGTGCTGCTGCTGTGAGCTGAGGAACCCCGAAGACAGCCAGCAACCACCAGAGGCCAGGACAGAGACCTGGGGCAGACTGGCCACCAAACCCTCAGAAGGAATCCACTCTGCTGACACGGTGATCTCGAACGTCCAGCCTCTAGCACAGAGACAAGAAATGGATGCTGTTTACTCCACCCTGTTGGGAGAACTTGGGGAAGGACCCTTGGGTGGATGGAGTTCTTGGTCCGCAAGGTGGAGGGTGCTCAGCAACACCCGTCACTGTGTTGTTTAGATTGGCCAACTTTCTGCAATCCGAAGGCAAAGAGAAGGGAAATAAATCCGCCACCACAGACAAGGGAGAGAAAACTGCCCAGAACACTAACTCAAATGAAGGCCGCTCAGCAGTTCTCTTCCAGGGAGAGTTTGAAAGTATTTATTTATGAGTCATTCTTGCTTCTGAGCCAATGCAAAGATTTCTCTGATGTATCGGCAAAATGTTCCTGGTGAATTTCATCATGAGATAAAAGTTTTCATTTTATTCAACAAACACATATGTGCCAGATACTATTCTAAGTGACTTGTAAACATTAACTCAGTGGTCCCCATAATGCAGTGGTTCTCAACGTGTGGGTTGCGACCCACAGGAACTGTATTAAAGGGCCACAGCATTAGGAAGGTTGTGAAACCACGGCCATAATGAAACTGCAAGGTGTGTGTGACTCATATTCAACAGGGACACAGGGACAGGGGACCACCCAAGTTTATCAGGATACAAACCCAGGCTCTACCATGCTACCTCTAAAATGAAAAAATGACTAAGTAAAAGAAGAAACTAAAGAAAAGTTCCTATTTCTGAAATGAATTTCAGGACCATTCTTCAGGGGTCTTGATTACTTCCTCCAACCCTTACTCCCATATCCTCCTTCCCTTCTCTCCACCCCTTCTCTGCACCATCATGTTCCTGGTGCACAAAAACTCTGCCTTCAGGGCTGACAGTCACCAAGGCCTCTGCTTTGGCGCTAAAAACTGCTCTGTAGCCTATTGATGAACATTTTTGGACTAAATTCTTACTCATAGCACACAGAATAAACAGACCTGTTTGATCCCTGGTGAATAGCACCTCTCTAAAGACGTTCCAGTGACAAGATCACATCTGATAGATGAAAACAATTAGATGCAGTGAAAAGCCGGAATTGATGACTGCACAGAAGACAGATAGATGCCTATTGTATTCTGAGACCTCTGGCCACTATAAGAGTAGATTGAATGTGTTCCTTCAGAGGAAAGATGTGCCATCAGAAAATTCTGCTATCAGGTCTGATGAACTGACGTGTGCTGGAATGACAGAGGAGCGGGTCCTCTATATCGAGAATGTTTCTCCTGAGTTATTGGCATCCATTTATCATACTGTCTCTCATCCCCGAATTATGCCTTTCTCCATAATTTGATACTTCTATTTCCTCCCCTTTGTGTAAGCATTTTCTTCCCCCCATGTACCCCGTCTAAATCCTACTATTTAACAAATAAATTACACTTCCCCAAAAGCCCCTACTCCCTTATGCTACACTCAAAGAATAATTCCAAATCTGGGCCCAGACCTACAGTCTGGGAACTTAGCTTCTTTATCCTACTTCCTGCAAGTGGGATATTTGATTTGGCAAATTCAAGCAAAATTCAAGCCACAGTGAATTCATGGTCTCCAGCCTCACCTGGGCCTGAGTGCTCTTCTCAGCTCTCACTCATTCTGGGTTAGCTGTGATGCTGATGGAGAAACAGCCCCCAAGGACACTTTGTGTCCTAATCTCTGGAGCCTGGGAATGCACTATCTTGCCTGGCAAAAGGCGTTTGCAGCTGTGATGAAGTTAAGGAACTGCAAATAGGGAAATTGTCCTGGGTAATTCCCTGGACCAGTGTAAGCCTTGTAAGCAGGAGGCAGGAGGGTCGGCATCAGAGGAGATGGGATGATGGAAGCAGGGATCAGAGAAAGATTTGTCATGAGATTCTGTACTGATGGCCATGGAGATGAAGGACAGAGCTGGGAGCCAATGAACGTGGGTGGCATCTAGCAGGTGGAACAGTCTAGAAAACAGGTTATCTCCTAGAGCCTCCAGGAGGAGCACAGCCCTGGGACACCTTGGTTTTAGCCCAGTGAGACCCATTTTGTATTCTCATCTCCAAAACTGTAAGAGAATTAATTTGTATTGTTTAAGCCACTCAATTTGTAGTAATTTTTCATAACAGTAGGAAACGAACATAATTACTCTTTGCATTCCCCAGGAAACACACTAAAATATCACCTCTCTCTTTCCCAATTCCAGAGCTTCCTGCACCTTGCAGAGGACGGCTCCACCTACTATTTCACGAGAAAACATAATAAATCGGTATTCTTTCACCAGTTTGTCACAGACCCCCTCACACACCAGCCACAGATACAAACAAATATAGCTGTTCTTCACCCTGTCCCATATACGGAACTATCATTTGATTCAATTGATTTTTCTCTCTAGTTTCTCTGTTTTCAATTTTATTGATTCTATTTTTTCTTTTTTTAGAGACAGAGTCTCACTATGCCGCCCTGGGTAGAGTGCCATGGCATCACAGCTCACAGAAACCTCAAACTCTTGTGCCTCAGCCTCGTGCCTCAGCCTCCCCAGTAGCTGGGACTACAGGCTCCCACCACAACACCTGGCCATTTTTTGGTTGTAGTTGCCATTGTTGGTTAGCAGGCCCGGGCTGGATTTGAACCCGCCAGCTCTGGTGTATGTGGCTGGCACCCTAGCTGCTGAGCTACAGGTACCAAGTCTATTGATTCTATTCTTCATAAGCTCTTTCCTTATTTGTGCTTTAGAATTAATTTACTCATTTTAAAATTTTTTTTTTATTTATTGAAGTAGAAGCATAGATTATTGATTTGGACCTTTCTACTTTTCTAATGCTATTGATTTGCCTCTAAGCATTGCGTTAGCAGCATCTCCCAGAAATGAGTATGTCGGGCTTAGTTTTCATTCAGGATATTTTCTTATACTCCTTGTGACTTCCCTTTTGACCCATGGCTATTTACATGTTTCCTAATTAATATACTAAAGTATTTCATGTTTTCTGCGTAGTTTATGTTATTAATTTCTAGTTTAATCCTTTTGTGATCAGAGAAAACCTTCCTTTTCATACTAATTTTTTCTTTCTGCTAATAAATGGGCTCGTGCCTCCGTTCATCCACTTTACTGTGGCTTCTATTCTCTAACTCCCTCCTTCTCTCCTTAATCAACTTTCCCATTTGCGGTCTCCCCTCTCTTCCTTCCATTTATTTCTGAACTGTACAGGGTCCCTTTGGCTTCTTCTTGCTTTCCCAAACCTGGGCCTCTGCACTTCCATTGGTTCCATAGGCATCTATAGGCTTCTCAGAATTTTTTATTTTTATTTTGTAAGTAACCAGAGTTCATTTCATTTGCTTCTAACCAAGAAAGCTGACTGATGAAGCTTATACATACCAGAAATCCTCTCTCAATGTTATTATCTCAGAAATGGAATTGACATGTCTGTGAACTAAGGACCGATGTGGATTGCTGGCCACACCAGAAGCACAGAACAGACTCTGCTCTGGCATCTTCAGAAGGAGCATAGCTCTGCCGAGATCACGATTCTGGGCTTCTGGCCTCCAGACTGCAAGAAGATACATTCCTGTTATTAAAAGCCACCCAGTTTGCAGCACTTTCTTACAACAGCCCCCAAAATTCGAAAATTCATACAGTATCAAGAGCAGGGTTCCAAAGCAGGTGGGCCAGTAGTCTTAGGAATGAGAGAATAAGGTTGCTTTTTTTTTTTTTTTTTAGAGATAGAGTCTCACTTTTTCACCTCAGTAGAGTGCTGTGGCGTCACAGCTCACAGCAAGTAAGGTTGCTTTTTTTATGATGAAATAATATCAAAACTCTATACCTCATACATATCATCTAAGGGAAAGGTGAAGGCAAAATATTCTCAGACAGAGAAAGAAGATTAATATCCTCTTGAATAGGAAAAGAAAGATAAAATAACAAAGGGCATTAATAAGAGTGCCTTGGGCGGGCAAGAAAGAAAGTTACAAGCAAGTTGGTTTGGCCAGCACTCTCCTCCTGCCCAGAGTCTCCCCACTAATGTCCACAATCGCCCTCAGTGCTGAGCACCCAGTACTTGCTCCCACTCCTTTGTGCACATAACAGGTAAGCTGACCGTATTGCAAGTACAATTCTTGCTATTATTACTATTATAACCTCATGTGGCCGGAGACTCATCACACAACTTGTCTGATTTGCTGCAGTGACAATACTGGGGTCCTGGCATCTTTGTCTTTGTTAATGGGAACCCTTGAGTTTTGGGGAAAGGTCACAAGCACTGAGTCCCTGACGTTCATGAGTCTCTAAGACGTCAAATGCACTTCCTTGCTGCTCCCTCAGCAGGTCAGGAACACTCTGTCTGCACCCTGCTGGGAGGAAGCCCCTCCACCTGCTCTCCACGCCATCCTGACTTCTTCTCAACGTCAGCTGGTGGCCTGCAAGGAGGGTCTAGCCATATAGATCACAGTTTTCTGTTTATCCTTTACAATTATTTTTAAAATTTAAACTATAAAACTACATGCAACAATAAGGGTGAACTCCTCTAACACAGTGAATGACTAAGGAGAGAGGCCAGGCACAATTGGATACAGACATTGTGCTTCCATTTATACAAGGCTAAAGCACAGACACAACTAACCTGTGGTGTCAGAAGCTGGGGTGGTGATTATGCTGGGCAGGGCTCAGGGGAGTGACTAGATTCAATTAGAGGAAGGTGTCTCCTTTGCTAGAAATGTTTTATGTCTTGATCTTGGTCTTGAGAACACAGCAAAAATTCATTGAGCCGTACTCTTGACATATGAGTGATTTTCTACAGGTACATCATATGGCAACAATTTTTTAAATTAAAACATTCAAAATAATTTTCAATAATCAAATGTTATTCTACATCACCTGGAAGTTTAGGTTTCTGGGTTTCTCTTGAAAAATTGGAAGACCTGGGAATATTGAACCCACAACCCCAGCAGGCAGCATTGGGCCAAAGCTGAGTAGCCACAACCCAGTCACCCCAGTCACCTCCCACCCACCCCTGCTGCCTCCTGGGGCAGAGTCTGGGGCCAGCTCTGGCCTCTTATTCTCCTGCAGGTTTTCTTACAGCCCACACCCTTCCTCTGCAGGCTTGTGAGTGGGCAATGGCATTCGAGCTTGTCCCCATGAGTTCTGACCCACTGACCTGCCTGGGACACGGCCAGCACTCCAAAGGCAGCTTCTGGAACAGCTGGCTCTCAGGACTACCCTTTGCCTTAGATCCTGTTCTGAAACTCTCCCAGCCTGCCCTTGGCCAGGCATGTCCAGGCAAGGCTATTTGCCACACCTGGAGTCTGACGGGGCTCCCCTTCCAGGTTGCAAATGCAACAACCCCATGGGTCCCTTCTGTTCCCAGCTGCTCTGAGCAGAACCCCCGAGGATCCTCTTTGAACCCTGGACCTCTTCCCCAGAACAAGGTGCTGGGCAGTGGTCAGCCCTCCCTCCAGGCTCCTGCTCCATTTATTACTTCTCACGTTTACATCTCACAGACTTTTAAAAATCTTGTGATTCATTTTTTCTGAGCCCAATGTGACCTCAGAGCCAGCTGGGGTTGGACATGAACAGGGTCCTACAGCTCCTAAGCCCCCAGCTTTTGTCTTTTTAAGTGACCTAATTCAAGCTGTCAGCTCTGTCACATTCTCTCCTGCTCCCAGATGTCTTTATCTAACTTGATTATTTCATTATATCACCCTTTCCTGGGCAGGTCAGCTTTCCAATTGATCCTCACTGCTTATAAAGTGTCTCATTAGCTGCCACCACCACTGCTGCCCACACAGACAGTGACAGTCTGACTGGGCGTGCGGAGCATGCACACGACCACTGTCGGGAGTCCTGGAGGCAGGTGCGGCACCCACAGCAGCTCCCCGCAGGCCTGTGCTTCAGGGTTTAACCGGCCTGTGGTCATCTCACAGTCTCACGTGAAGCCCTGGCAGCAGCCAGTCCACTGACTCTGTGAAATGCTCCAAAATGTGGTGGCACCACTCAGAGCTGATGGCAAGTGCGGGGACATTGCTTTGTGAGTTTGAAACTGCTCTCAGGCCACTGAGTTTGCAGAGCACCAGGCGGCACACAGCCCAGAGCTCCACTTTCTCCAAAACGCGCAGCACCGAGGGTCACCTGAGGGGTCCTGGGCACAGTCCTGCCTTTGCTCTCATCAGCTGGGAAGACTCTGTTGTCCCTTGTGGCACAAGAGCAAGTAATCGGAGGAGAGTGGCAGGTCGCGGGTGTGGGCGGGGGTGCTACTGCCAAGGAGAGAGGCTGGAGGAGGGGCTGGAAGGTGTGAAGAGGGAGGAAGGAGCAAGGAGAGAAAGGAGGAGACAAGAAGGAAGCCCAGGACGTCCTCTTGCGTAAGTTTTTTTTTTTTTAATAAGCCCTTTAACAAGGTATCCATGTGTCAACTGACATCGTAATTCTCCTTCGGCTCCCCAAACCCACTACAGTTACTTATTCCTGAATTCAGCCCGTGTTTCACTTTCAATGAACTCAAGACACAGCTTAATATTATATTTAGTCTTGGCCGAAATGTGATGGAGAATAAGCCTACCGAGGTGTGAAGAAGATTAAATGAAGAAACAGGACATAAACCTGGACTCTAATAAGAAGGAAAGGTCCACCAGGGACTTGAAATGCTAATTGCTCACACAAGGTGTCTGTGGAGGGAGCGACCCACCCTCCCGCTTCCTTTGAGGAGTCTCACCCTCCTGATCCTTCTGCGTATTCAAATGATGTCCCATAACAAAGAAGAGAGCATGAAAACATCCCAAATACGATCCTGGGGCTGGGGGCATCCCGAGGAGGTGACACAGAGGAGCCCAAGTTCCAACCAGGGTCAGCAGTGGCACGAGAGATTTTCCTTCTCTCCTCCCAGCTGGCCTGGCCCCATGTGAGGGGGACGTGATTCCCCAGGAGTCTGGCGCCAGCGTCACAGAATTTCTTTCTTTATGCCAACAGCTCGCCCCTTCCCCCAAGTTACCCCAAGAAGCGAGTTTGGACAGGACTTTTGGATCCTGCTCTCAGCTGATAAGTAGTCCTGCTCTGATTGTCTGTCTTACTGTCATAGAGCACAGAGTGTCCAGCTGACATGATAACCTCCGTCCCCCAGACCTCACCAGCCTGGCAGCAGGAATTCAATTGAGTCACTATAGTGCTGTGGTGACAAGGGCATCCTTCTACAGCCGAACCCTCTTCCCAACTGCCTCTGCCTACTCCTGGGAGCCTCAAGGCCTTTCGTGGTGCAGGAGGATGTTCTCATCCCAGGGGTCCCCTGCAGGTGGCCAGCGTCCAGCCCCAGTTCCGTGCTCTGAGGTCCCAGCACTGTGTTCTGTCTCACACTGCCAACTCGTGGGACATGTCCTCCAAGTGGGGAGAATGTGGGGACCTGGTGGCTCTTGGGGGCACCATAGCCCCATTCCTGTCCCTGCACCCCAGGCCTCAAGGACACAGCAGCTGCAGCAGGAGCCGCGGAGCAGCCTGCAGACCGGTCAGAGCCCACGCCTCTCTTGCTCTGCCCACACAGGGTTTCTGAGTGACACATCAGATTATGGACATGGAGGTTACGGGGGACAAACTAGAAGGGAGGGTCTTCTCTTCCCCAGAGGTGGTTGGTCACGAGGACATAAGCACAGGGGCCCTCACAGCACAGCCACCCACAGGCCCCAGTGGAGTAACAAGGCCGAGGCACGTGGACGTCTGCTCCTGACAGATTTGCCCGGCGAGACATTTGCTGTGCTCGTGCCCTTAAAGAGGAGCCCTCAGACTGTGTAAACTGCTGGACCGGCAGAAAGATCCGCCTCTGCTCTGCACAAATGCCTTTCGTGCATTTCAATAGCTTACCTGGGTGCACAGCACAGTTCCACTGTAACTGCTCCTGCAGGGAAGGGGGGAGGCAAAGAAGGCTCAGCTGCTACGGGAGGGTCGTGGCAAAGAAGTACCAGAGGCTCACATGAGATTCTAACAGGGCATGGCCTCCCTAAAGGTCTTTCTAGAAGCATCTCATACAGTAAGAAAACCGGGGGACCTTTTTGGGTAGCACCACATCAAGTCACATGGGAGCATAGCAATTAGGAAGTGCTGGTCCCAGGCATCTTTCCTGACCTCCTTCAGCACCGTCCTGTCTCGTGGGGAACTTGGGAGCACGAATGAGGAACAGAAGAAGCTGCGACAAGCTGTCTGCAGAAGGACACGGACGCTCCCTGGACTGTGGCCGCAGATCCACAGTGCAGGCCGCAGGGGCGCCCCAATCCGCAAGGCCAGCAGATGTCTGGGGGCAGTGAAAGACCGTAATTACTCCCATCAATTTTCCCTTCACAGGGAATCCTTCAAAAGCAGTTTTCCCAAAAAAAAAGCAGCAGAGATTTTCAATAAAAATGCTTCCTTGCAGTTCTCACGCAAGCTGGGGCAGGGGGGCCGGCCCTTGGGAAACAGCACAGATTGTGCTCCCGGCTGGCAGCACCCTCGACCTGCTAACTCGTGCCTTTGGGCTTCCATTTGACCCTGGCTTGGTTTCCCTTTCATCATCCTTAAAAGGGAATAACAATTTTTTTTTTTGAGCAGCTCAGATGAAAATAATAATGCCTCTGAGAGCCGAGAACACCATGACTGCTATAGAAACATTCCATTTTTATCATTAATGTCTTTGGGTTTTGATGCATTAATGGTGGGTGTGACTTAACCCAGAATTACCCCAGAGCTGAGAGCAAAGTTTCCTGGACCGGTTCTCTCTGGGGAGATCATCATTGTCTTGTAAAGTCGACGCCTCTTCTGATGCTGCTTCGCTCCCTGCGTGCACCCACTTGAATTCTTCCTCTTTCAAACCCCCTAATTTGAGGCAGTTGAGCCCTTATTCTGCTTTCCTCCTGTGTCCCAACAATTCAGTCCTGCTTGCTGCACTCATCTCTCCCTCGGGAAAGGCTGAGAGCCCACAAACCATCTGCAGACCCCGTGTGGGACAGGGCCCTCCGCAGGGGTGGCTCACAGTCCTGTGGGGGACATGGCCCCATAGATATGGGTTATCACACAGGGAAATACCTCGGAGAAGGGCCAGGCACCAGCTCCAGGAACGTGAAGGAGGGCACAATCGATTATACAATCAAGTTTAATTAGTATCTTTTTCTTTCTCTTCCTTGAATACTTTGAGTTTGCACATATTTTTGAGATGACCAGGATTGGATGAGTCTGTTGAAAATAAATTGGAAAGGAGACAGTCACACTTTGAAATAAATCAGTTACAAGGAAAATCATATTCCAAGCCTAAGGTCGTCATTACCAATTTAAACAGCGGCTGGTCCCAGGACACTTAACTTACCCTAGCTTATCAAGAGGCACGCAGGGAGCAATGGCAGAAATTGCAATTCAACTTGACTTTAAAAGCTGGTCAACAAAGGGTGATCTTTAAACAGTTGAGACAAGGGATTTTTGTGAGAATTTATACACTAACATTTCTATTTTATTTAAGAGTAAGAGTCATGTAAGTTGTGTGTTATACCACTTGCCATAAGCTTTAAAAGTCAGGCGTTGGGTTGGGTGCAGAATTATCTTACTAAGAATGCAGCATTAAGGAACAGTAGGTTCTCAGCTGACTGAAACAGGTAGATTATACCAGCACTGCTGACTTCACTGATGGCTGTTTGGGAGCAACTCAATTGTCAACCATCAACAGAAATGACGTGTATTGTGACATCCTGCAGCATGGCAGTCACTGCAAGCTCCACCCTGGGAGGACGGCTCTCTCCTGTCTGCTCACAGGGTACTAGACTCGCCAGCTACTTGCTGTTAGGTTGGCCTGTTTTAAACCCTCGTCCCCACCTGGCCCTGGGAGCCCATTACTTAATTTCCCTAAACCTTCACTTTCTCACTTAATTAGCAGTGATGGGGCCTAGTCTCAAGGTTGCTCCAGGAATTCACTGGGGTGTTGTATGCTTAGCCCAGTGGTGTTGGTGAGTGCTCAATAAGAGATAGTTATTACTGATTAATGCTCCCCAAAGGAGTTCTTTTAATACAAAATTTTGCCAGGATAGCAGAAGAGTTGGTAAGGCTTGACAGGTGTACATTAAACATCTCAACCAAGTATGAGGTTTCTGCCACTTCCTACATGGCTCTAGCCTAAGGTTTTGCTTTAAAGAGCAGAATTAAGACTTGTTTAAAACTGTGTGGACTTACATGCATATATATATACAGCATTAAGTATTGTGGTGCCTCCGTGAGCCCCGTGCCTTGGTGTTTGCTCTTCACATCCGGGCTTACTATTTGCACAGTTCTCTGCCACCCACTTGTCGAGTCCAGCCCACACTCTGAAGCCTGCATTCCAAGGACATAGGATCCTGCCCTTACCTGCTTTCCAAAATAGCCTTTCTTTTTAAAAACAAAACTAAAATCTAGATATAGTCACCATTTGGAAAGCTTGCCTATTTCTGTAGGCAGAGATTTATTTTCCTATCATCGATGCTGATTAAATACATCCAGCATAGCCTTAGGCCTTGAATGGCCTCCCAGACAAAGGGCAGACAATAGCCCATGAGAGAAGCTTATGTTTGTAGCCAGCAATTTCAGCCATGATGCCAAGAGCCAGCCCCCGCTCAGGAGACTCAGCTAATCAGCTCGGTACAAAAGCCAGGGAATGTGTTCAGATTTGTCCCTCCGTCAGAAGGCCGGCAACACTGTGCCTTGGGGCACACTGGGCTGGGGGGTCTGCTCTCACTCATGCCCCCCCATCCTGCACATGATCACCAGGTTGCAGCCCCGGGAGTCTCCAAGGTGATCCTGGACGGCCGGGATCTTCCTCCTTATTAACAACTGTGGCGTAATTTACGGTCCTGTTTTGTATGCTACAATTTCCAGCACTGCTATAAATTCTGCTGCTAATCTTAGGCTCAGAAAAGTCTCTCTACAACTTGCCGTGACTGCACAAACGTCTGTGAAGTCTGCTTTTAATATACAAAGAGTGACTGGCAGAAGGCCAGGAAAGAAAAGTGGTGAACGGGGGTGAAATTTATCATGGATATCTCTCCCTCCTCTATCTGAATGCGCCCCGCCCCTACTACACTAACCAGAATTTTCATGTTGCCTAAAGTCACTCTGTCCATAAAGAAAAAATATATTAAGTAAATTCATCCATAAAAATTATGAGATGCAGTAACCTGCCCAGGGCTATGCATTCTTAAATACGGAGTTTGGTGATTAATTAGAAGTAGTGGTTTTCAACATATTTGGTTCTCTTAATGAAAGTGAGAGAGAGGAATAGAGAGCAAGAGAGAGAGTTCTATGAGTAAGAGTTGGGGACAATGATTTAAATGCATCAAAGGCAATGGTGCATTTCAAAGATCTCTGAAAAATAAGACTTCTGGGACTGGTGGACATGTTAATGTAAACTGCGTGTCTGAAGAGTGCTGACTTCTCCCTGATCTCTGGGAACACAAACCTCTTTTGTGAAAGAGTATTCGGGGGGGACAAGGGGTTCAGATGATTGGTTTGGGAACTACTGATCTGAGAGATATGTTTCTAAAGACAAAATTGCAATGGCAGGGAGCCCCCCCAGGTGTAAACACCGTCCCGCTCACCCACCTCGTGTGGACCCCAAAGCAGCCTGAGCAGGGAGGACGTGCTGACTCGGGGGCAGTGATGGATGACTGACCCGTATGGTCAGAAGCCTGGAAGGGGCAAGATTGAGAATAGGAGGAAACTGGTCTAGAAGGACCGGAAGACTGGAGACAGGAGGGTTGGGGAGGAGTCCCGCGGCTGGACCTGTGGCAGGGAGTGTTAACCTAATACCAAAAGACTGTGGGGCCAGAAAACCAGTAACTACATGCACCTCAGACAGATGGCCTGACTCTCGGTAACGGGTAACTCACTGTGTGCCAGGTGCCATAAAGGACACACCCCTGAACCTTCCTGTCACTCCTGAAAGGCTGATACATTCTCCTCCTTTGGCAGGTGAAAAACCCAAGGCCAGGCAGGGAGCCTCACCCACAAACGTGCCTGGAATACATGAGGAACTCATTAAATCATTCGATATTTATAAGATATTCAAATACAGCAGAACCTCCATAGCTGACCACCTCCCTTTGACCACTTCCTTAAGGTGACCCGGTTTTCATGGACCAGACATGCACCACATGTACGTATCAGTGCAGTGGGCCTAGTTCCTTATGTCGACCACCTCCCTATATTGACCAGTTTGTTATAGTCCCTTGGGCGGTCAACTTACAGAGGATTCCCACTGTATTATTTGTGAGATGTGCTTACTTTGTTGCACTGAATGCAGGTTTTGAGATAAGACGTAAGTGACCTCCACAATACTGGGCACGCAAGGCCTGAACGACAACCCTTCATTCAAGACTCACTGGACCACTTCCTATGGCAAGACCAGGTGAGGAGCTGGGGCAGCCTAATAGGTCTGGTCCTGCAGCTCTCAGGCAGGGTCCACTGGCAGGCTATGGGGTGCATCTTGTTCCACGTCGAAAAGGTGGGGCCTGCCATCAAGAAACTCTTCTTCTTCCTAAAGCAATGAACAGGTCAAACGAACCTCTCCATAAATACAGCTGAGGAGCGTGCGTTGACCGTGTCAGAAACGGACACCCTAACAAAGATTATGCGGAAGGTAAGAGAAGTTTCTTTAGCGAACACCAGTCAGGAGGCAGCCAGCACTTTTGCAGGGCAGACTGGAGGGAGATGAAGTCTCTGCGCCCATCTACTGATTTCCACTGAAGATGAGCTTAGAGCTATTGAAGGCTGAGCCTAGGCTAAGAATCATTCCCAACGAGCTATACAGAAACTTCGCAAGTGCTGTATTCTTGGCAGGAGACCTGTGGGATGGCAATGGGAGGCACGAAGAGAAAATCAGTGGGAACTGGGAGAAATGGAACCAGATAGCTCAACACTCAGATGATCCCCTTGGCCACCAGGACGGGAATTGTTATCCTGTCTCAGCACAGAGGAAATGGGATCCCACGATCTTCCTGGTTGTACACGATTGTACCTACACACCCAGTGTGTGTGCTCGGCACAGTGCATAACCAACAAGACCTTTTGTCACTTTAATGCAGCTTTCACTAAGAACATTCAGCAAATACTGACATATTTGAGTTCCTGGATGTGGAGGATCTTAAGTAAAAATCGGTCAAGACTGACCCCCAGAGACAAGCAAATTCTACTGAAGACTTCTGTCCCCAAGGGCACCGGGCAGACTCAGTTTCCTTTGTTGTACGCTGTCACACAACTCTACTCATTTCTTCTAGAGCACTTCTTTCATTTTCTACCTATTTCTTCATTAAGAAGAGTATCAGTTATCTGTTGCTGTGAAACAATGGCCTCCAAATTTAGCAGCTTAAAACAATAATAACCATCCCTTAGATCACACCATGACTATGGGGGCCAGGAATTTTTGAGCTGCCTTGCTGGATGGCTCTGGCTCAGGGTCACTGGTGAAATGACAGTCAAACCATCAGCCAGGGCTGCCATCATCTGAAGGCTTGACTGAGGCTGGAGGGTCCATTTCTGGGATGGTTCACAGACAATGACAACTTGTTCACATGACTGGCAAGTTGACATTGGCTGGTGGCAGGAGGCCTCAGTTCCTCATGTGTGGCCTTCTCCAGAATGTCTGACATGGCACTGGCTTCTGCTATAGCAAGTGAACCAAGAGAGAGCAAGGTGGAGACAATGGCAGTCACGTATCATCATTTTTACATTACCTGATTAATGTAACATTATCATTTTTACATTTCCCAGTTGGTTACATAGGTCTACCCAACCCAGTGTGGGAGGGGAGTGTGCAAAGACATGAATTCAGGAGATGTGGAGCACTGGAGCCATCATCGGTCTCCCTGTACTAACAGACCCTCTGGTCCTCCACAGCAGGGTCATGTCTTTGGCTTAACATCTACAAAGCTGTACCAAGCACACTGCCTCACACAGAGTCGCTGCTCAAAAATATTCCTGAACTAAATGTTTTAAAAAGAATTCTGTCTTCAGAATATATCTCCACAAGTGCATGTCATTCACCATAAAGTGACACCTTCCCGGAGAATGGAATAAATTTAAAGTGTGCAAAAGACTAGAAATATAGTTTTAATAGGATTGCTAGAAACAAATGTTTTCATATTGCGCAGTGAGTTCTGTAATATGAAAGCTGGTCAAGGACGTGGTCAGAGCCAGGGAGAATTACGATGGTAGGCAATGTCTGTGTTGTTGAACTTACAGTTGGTTCAGGCAGAGAGAACACAGCAGAATGAAAAGTATCCAAATGCTCTTTAGAAAACAGGGCACAGCCTTTGGGGAGGATAAGTGCCATTCATTCAATGTGTGTGGTTTGGGTAGTTTGCTCCCGGCACTGCTCTGGGCCCTGGATACCAAGAAGGAATCAGAGGGGCAGAGTCCCTGTTCTC
>NW_003852668.1:290993-291298 GCF_000181295.1 Otolemur garnettii | reverse complement strand
GGGCATTTCCAGCCTGTCCAGCACGTGGGCAGAGTGGGCAGAGGGGTGTAGACAGTAGCATGCAGAAGTCTACAGGCTGCACAGAAGTGTAGGAACCATACAGATGGGAGACAAGGAGGGAGGGCACACATCTGCTGTTAACACCTGTGTGACATCATCTCAGCTGCAACCACTCCTTCATTTCCCAATGCACATTAACTGAGAACCTACCCAGTGCCAGGCCTTCTCTATGACTTGCATAGAACTGCAAGCAAGACTTGCTTAGTCTGTGGCCAGGATCCCCCTGTCTTCAGATGCCTATGCTA
>NW_003852668.1:287619-290426 GCF_000181295.1 Otolemur garnettii | reverse complement strand
GGCTAGCGAGGAGACCCACACTGGTCACCGCAGCAGCTGTCTGCCCCCGGTGACCAGCACCATTCCAGCACACAGTGGACACAGCCAGAAACTTTCTTCTTCACGACCACATCACCAAATATGCACATTTGTTTCTAAGAAGGTTGAGACCAGCGTGCGAGCACCCCACTGCGGGCCATATGCCTACTCATGCAACACCCACGAGTTCTCACCTGTTTTCTCTTAGAAGTAAAAAGTGCCTCATTTTTCAAATAATTTATTTGGTTAACGGTAACCCTGGACATTTTCATACATATAGTATGGATTTTCTATACACAGTTTTTCCCAATTTTTACGTGGGTTGTTATTTTTCTTATTGATTACCTGGTCAGATATATTTTAAATATTTTCTCCAATTTTTAAGCATTTTATGTAAACATCTGTTCATTCTGAAGTTTTGTTGTTTTCTTTTGATTTAGTTTTGCTACGATATAAATGTCCCTTCC
This sequence comes from Otolemur garnettii, assembly GCF_000181295.1. Lineage (NCBI taxonomy): Eukaryota > Metazoa > Chordata > Mammalia > Primates > Galagidae > Otolemur > Otolemur garnettii. Next base: position 289,941 of record NW_003852668.1, on the reverse strand, counting down.
AAAACTCAAGTGGAAACTTAATTGCCATTTTTATGATGGTGGGACTTTTAAGAGGTGATTAGATCACCAGGGAGCGTGACCTCTCATCAATAATTAAGACGGCAATCTGCCCCGTGAATGGATTAATGCAGTAATCACAGGAGTGGATTAGTTATTGTGGAAGTGGGTTCCTGATAAAAAGTTGAAGTTCTGCCCCCTGCCCCGTCCCCTGCCCCGTCCCCTGCCCTCACTTGCTCTCACGTCTGCTTTGAGGACACGGCAGGAACTGCCTGGCCAGTTGCCAAGCAGGGCAGGCACCAAGCTTTTGTACCTCCTCGCCTCCAGAACTGTGAACCAAAGAAATTCATTTTCTTTATAAATTACCCAGTCTGTTCTAGCAGCAATAAATGGGCGAAAACAGGGTTGGGATTTTGTTTTAAGTTGTGCATAGTTACATGTTAATAATTTTAGCCTTGGTGTCATGCTCCAAATGGCTTCTTCCGAATAAGTTTTCCTCTGCACTCTTCCAGTGTGTTAAGAGTTTTGTTTGTTTGTTTGTTTCTGGGATGGAGGAGGTTATTTGTTGTCAATTTACGCTTTAATCCGTAAACATTAATCATTGCTCCTAGTAGAGCAAGAAAGAAACTCAGAAAAATGAGCTGGGCCAGATGTCCTGTGGGTAATGATCCCTGTCACCCTTTGGCAGAGGAGGCTCAGAGCAGTCAGGCCACTGGGGAAGCCCTGAGCATAGTGACAGCAAGAGACTCTTGGGACACAGCCTGAGAGACCCTTAGAAGGCAGTGTGCTCTGGGACCATGGAGAGGACGTCCTCTCATGGGCAGGAGATCTCAGGAGACTTCTCAGGGCCTGGGAGATTAGTCCAGAAGGAAGAGTCAGGGTCCCTCGGGCAACAGGGGGGAAGGATTGGCTGCCACAGGAGACGCAGAGACCTCGGGTTCCACACACACAGCTCTTCCGTGTAACTATGATGGAGTGCAGCCCAGTATCTCCACCACATCACCTGGGGGCTCAGCTCCACTCTAGAGCTTGTCATGCAGGAAATCTGGGGCCAGGCCCCCAACACTGCACTTCTAACCGGTGCCCAGGCAGCATTGGTGCTGCTGGTCTGACAATCATAGATATGAATGGAGTTCAATAGCAAGGCGCCTGGACTTCACCAAACACACCAGGGATCGACTCCGGACAGTCCTTTATAATCCATGGGACCATTGGTTAATTTAATTCTTCATTCTCTAAGTGTAGTTTACCTCAAATGTAAGTGGAAATAATGATACTGACTGCCTCCTAAAGGTGACATGAGCATTAAATGAGATAACACACAAGAAGCCCTCAGTGAGGTGCTGAGCTACAGGGACAGTCGGAGCAGCTGCGTTACACCTGCTGTCATCATCCTGACTCCTGAGCACTGATGGAGCATGACTCGCAGGGAGGGGCAAGTGGATGTGCCGGGTCAGGAGGGGCCCGAGGTTTGAATTTTACTCCCAAGATTCTATTGAGCCTTAAAGGACCTTACTAGTGGCAGCAACAAAATTAGATTCATGCTTAAGAAATTTGGGCAGCTTAGTGAAGGACAAATTGGTGGACAGAGTGGACCAGGCAGCGACAAAAGCCATCAGGAAGCAGCTGACAGCTCCGTACACACCTGTGGTGGCCGCCAGGTGCAGCAGGACGCAGATGAGGGCACAGCAGAAGACTTTCGGGAGCCTTTGAACCGGAGCTAGAAAATGTCCTTGCACATTTGACTTTGTTGCCACAACAAGGATATCACACGGGCCTGTCATGCTAGACATGGCCAAAGCAGACTCCTGATTCCTCCCCAAGTGCCTCGTCTCTCTCAGCAAACAGATACCAAGATCCTGCAAGGGTCTAGGCCAGAAGCCTTGGAGGCCCCTCTTTCTTTCCTTCCTTCCCTCCCTCCTTTCCTCTCCTCCTTCCTCTATTATCCCTTTTTCCTTCTGTCCCCCACCATCTCTCTCCCCACTCATCCAATCCTTCAGCAAGTCCTGTGGCTCCAGCCTTCACGGTGGCGCAGAACTCGCCCATTCCTGACGCCTCCTCTCACTCACCCTGAGTCACTTTCTCATCAACTCTCGCCCAAAGCGCTGTGGCTTCCTCCTTGCTGCACTCTCCATTTCCACGCTCACCCCTCTGACATTTGTGACAAATGGCAGCCGCAATGTTCCCTTTAAAATGTGAGTGCAGCCATGACACTACTCCTCTCAAAGGGTCCGGTGAGCTCCCATCCAATGCTCAATCTGACATCTTCAGCATGGCCCACAATGCAGGTCACACCGTTACACTTGTTACACCGTTACATTTGAG
>NW_003852668.1:274853-286997 GCF_000181295.1 Otolemur garnettii | reverse complement strand
TCCCATCCAATGCTCAATCTGACATCTTCAGCATGGCCCACAATGCTGAGGTCACACCGTTACACTTGTTACTCCGTTACATTTGAGCTCCCATCCAATGCTCAATCTGACATCTTCAGCATGGCCTATAAGTGAAGTCACACCGTTACACTTGTTACTCCATTACTTTTGAGCTCCCATCCAATGCTCAATCTGACATCTTCAGCATGGCCTACAATGCTGAGGTCACACCGTTACACTTGTTACTCCTCCGTTACATTTGAGCTCCCACCCCATGCTCAATCTGACATCTTCAGCATGGCCTATGTCACACCGTTACACTTGTTACTCCGTTACATTTGAGCTCCCATCCAATGCTCAATCTGACATCTTCAGCATGGCCCACAATGCTGAGGTCACACCGTTACACTTGCTCTACCACACTCCAGCCCCCTGGCACTGTCCTGGTGTCTCCTGCTCCGTGCACACACCTCAGGGCCTCAGGGCCTCTGGGCAGTTCTGGGCAGTTCTGGGCAGTTTTCTCTCCCTTGTCAGTGGTGGCAGATTTATTTCCCCTCTCTTTGCCTTCAGAGTGTCCTCTCACACAGGTGTACACACCACTCAAGCCCTCTCTTCAGCTATCTCCACCCCTCCACTGAAACCGCTCCTAACCGCCTTGCCTGACGCCACACCTGGCCCACCTGGCTCACAGAAACTTCATGAGGTCAGCCCTGGGGCCTGCTCTGATCAGCCTCATTGTTGGCTATTGAACTGTACCCACCATCCTTGGCCGTCAGCCATCGCCATTAACCAGATGCACTCGCACAGATAGCATGAGTAGGGGGCTCCAACCCAGCTGGCCATACTAACAGCACCCCTGCTCAACCTAACTCAGGTTCGGAAAAGTCAGTGGGCTTTGCAAAGCGTGGTGTCTCTGAGACGCATCTCACTGTCCCGTCTCCATTGAGGCAGCAGCAACGAGGGCAGCCTGGGAGAGTCACGTTTCACCATCTGGAATTTGTGTGAAGGAAAAACATGTAAGTATATTGCATGACACAATTTATTTATGCTTTTCTCTCCAGCTTTGCAGACTTCTGAGAAATCCCATTCAGACAGTTCCATGACCTGGAGGCGGCCACAGCGCTTTCTCCAGCTGGGGCCAGAGGCAGAAATAATGAATGAAGAGAAGTATGTTTATTTGACTAAATACTCCAGTTCCCAAGCAACAGAGACAGAGGGCTGAAAAAGCACCCTCCTCCCTGTCTGCCTGGGGCAAAGCTTTCGCTGAAGGGTGGCCTTGCTGTCCATGTGAATAAAGTTCAGGTTCAGAAACTGGAGTCCCAGAACATTTTCTGGAAAAATTTGACTCAAAGCTTCAATGCCAGCGAAGCTTGTTGAAAACACTGTTGAATGAGAAACCAACCCGGGTGGGGACCTGGCAGCCTTCTGATTTCACGATCAATCCTCCTTTTTTAAGTACCAAAGGAGGAAAAACAATCTTTGTCTTTCTCTGCTACGCTTCTTTTTTTTTTTTTTTGGCCAAGGCTGGGTTTGAACCCACCACCTCTGGCATATGGGGCCAGCACCCTACTCCTTGAGCCGCAGGAGGTGCCGCCCTGCTACACTTCTTTTAATAAAAAGGATTTATGTACAAATTTGGATTGGGTCTGGAGGCCACACTTAAGGACCCGTAAGGCCACACGTTTCCTTCAGGCAGTGGGTTCCCTACCTCACTCACTTCTCTGCACTTCGGGGGATGGAGAGCGAGTTCAGAAACCCCTTCCGGGTTGCTCTGAGCCTCAGCACCGGCAGGGACTCACAGCCATACTTTCTTAACATGCAAAGAACATAATGTTACATCTGACAGTTGTCAGACAAGATGCCGACAGCTTCATCTTTTACAAACGATAAAAGGCAGTGAAATGCGCCACTTGCACAAACGATGTTACTGGTGTGCGTCTCAGACGTGGAGCCACACTTCCTCTGGGTTTCTGTGTTCTGTGGGAAAGACTAACCCGCTGAGCTCATTCCAGCTGGCTCACCTTTCCTGAAAGACAGAGTTTCCTTGCAGATATTCCCAGAATCTCCACCAGCTGGACCGTCCTCAGTGGCACACAGCACACACTTCAACACTTTGGCTTCACCAAATCAATCTTGGTTTGTGCTTGTGGACTTGAAATGTGTGTTTTACCCTTAATCCTAGTTGACTCTGTTAATTTCCTATGGCCACTTTGACAAATTAGCACAAACTCAGTGGTTTAAAATGATACAGATGGACTCATTATTTTGCAGTTCCAAGTTTAACATGAGTCTCTCTGGGCTGATATCAAGGTGTGAGCAAGGCTGGGTTCCCTGCTGAAGCTCTACAGAACCCATTTCCTGGCCTTTTCAACTTCTGGAAGCCACTTGCACTCCTTGGCAAGCAGCCCCCTTGGATCTCTGCAGCCAAAAACGTTGGCTGAGTCCTTCTCACCCCACCTTAGTTCTATCTGCAACTTCAGTTCCCCTTTGCATGTAATGTAGCATATTCACAGGTGAAGGATTGGGACTTAGACATACAGTGGGGAGGGTGTGTCTTTATTCTGGCCACTACTTAAACACAAAGGCATCCCTCATCCAGAAGACACTCACACACACACACACACACAGGTGCTCACACACACGCACAGCTGTTCTCTAGGCCTGGGCCCCGGGAGGAGGTGGTAGCCGGCTGTGGTCCAACATAAGCTCACTGCTGCGGCATCTCAGCCTGTGCTCACCTGTCTTCTTAGAGCTAAGGCAACATTTAATCACAGTGAATGATTTAGCCTTCCTTGGTATCTGAACCTTTAAAATGTCAAGCAAGCAAGTATAAAGTGCTCAAGGATAGGCAGGTATAGTACGATCTTGAAGGGATAATGAAAAGATGTTTTAAATCTGAAATAACTTCAACACCAGATTTTTAATGGCAGAATTCCTTCCTAGACATGAAATAACTTTATAGGTAAAAGAAGATGATGTTAAAATTGTTACTCTTTATCCATCCGTGCTGCTGTCACCAAATACCTGAGACTTCAGCTGAAAGGCGGCTCCGAGGTAACTCACAAACACCACAAATGAATCGTCTTGTAGTCTGGGAGACTGGGAAGTCCCAGATCAAGTGTCAGCAGACGAGGTGTGCTCTCTGCTTCAAGATGCCGCCCTGGTGCTGTGTCCTCACATGGTGGGCGGCACACAGGGCAGAAAGGAGCGACCTGTGCCCACCATCCCTTAGGGATGAGCTCTCACCCCAGCCATAGAGGCATCCTTATGACCTAATCACCCTACAGTGGCCCCACTTTCCAGTACCGTCACCTTGGTGACTGGGTTTCAACATGCAGATTTGGGAGGGACACGTGCGTTCAAACCATAGCACCTTCTTTATTCAATCTTTGAATAGGCAAATCTTACAAAACCTTCAAGGTGCCAGACACACCAGTGGGGACCCAACACCCAGCGCTCAGCAGAGATGGGAGGCTGCTGGTTTCAAGGTTACTCAAGAGGATCAGCTGATCACTGCTGTCTCATCCCTATCACAAAATACATCTAACTCTTTCGATATCCCCAGTAACGAAACACAATGAAGCATATTGGTGTCATTTTTATTCAACCACCTAATTGTATTTCTTTCCTTCACACAATTATTCTGAGAGGTGGAGAGGTCTCTGGGTGGGAAGCAGGAGGGCTGAGTTCTGGCGTGAGCCCAGCGATTGATTAGCTGCATAATGGGACACCTTTCCACCTCTCCAGTATTGGAGACAAGAGAGCATTGCCCAGTGGCTTCCAAAATCTCTCTCTCATCTTGTTTATTCCTGCTCCAGGTCAAGTTAGAGCAACAGAAAGAGACATTCGGTAAAAAAGGCCCTCCATTAAACACTCAATATCCAAACTAATAGTGAAATATTACTGTGGAAAGGAGGGCTGACCAGTTATTCCCAGCCAGAGCCACCCACAGGGCCCAGCGTCTTCTGCTGGTCAGAGTGTTTAAAGCAGAAAGATGCCAGCCAGGACGGCCTGGCCCCGTGCAGAGCTTCTCAGAGCAGTGAGAGTGACTCTGCCTCTGCAGACCCAGGCTGGGCTGTGCGTGGTCCTCTGTGTCCGTTCCTCCAGCAGCCCCGGATATCTGGCACCCACATGGCTGCTTGGGCCCCTTTGACCCTCTTGGTGGCCTTTTAGACAGAACCCAAGATGATTCACACCAGCTGTGTCTTCTGAGTGGCCCACGTGAGGTCCTGGGAAGCATTTACATGTTTGCTCTAAAATGTTGGGTTTTCATTATTCAGGTGTGGTGAGTACAGCAGATCAGCAGTCAGCCACGATGAGATCATTTGTTACAGTTCCGAGAGGAGGACGAGATGCTACCTCATGCAGGGCCCCCAGGGATCCCTGAGGTCAGTCAGGAGGCGGGGGGTGGGGGGACGGGATGGGTGAAACAGGGTAGGCAGGTTTAGGACTGGCCTGTGGCTCGGGGCTGCTCTGAGCCTCCTGGTACCTGGCTCTGGGTGGTTGGGACAGGGGGATAGTGGCTGGAGCAGAAGATGCAGGCAGTGACTGGAGGGTGATGGCTCTGGACTGGCTGGTTTACACTGGGAAGGCACACTTGGAGAGGGGGGTCTGCTGTCCCTGGGAATCAGTGGGCTTGGGAGGGACGGTGTCTCCCAGGTCTGCTGACCTTGCAGCACCACAGGGTCACCGGGCACAGAGCATAGAGACCACGCTCAGTGCAGCTCCTGGCCATGACCAGGTCTGGGAGCGCTGCTCGGCTCCAGCCTGGCCTCCCCCCAAGTGGACACAGGCTTCCAGCACCTTCTCATGCCCATGGGTGTAGGACTGTGCCGTCAGTCACAGGGTGGCCTCTGAGCACTGCCTGTCACTCTACTTGAGCTGTCCCCTCCCCACCTAAGGGAGGAGGACAGAGGGGTAGGACAGGCGGATGACAGTCGTGAATCGCAGCGGCCTTCTTCAGGGACGTGCCGTCCGCATTTCTTTTCCCCTCACTTCCTGTTGCAGTGCATAGGAGCTGGGAAAGGTCTTTTGAAAAGACTTTCTTTTGTGAATTCCACTATGAGGGGTGGCATCTTTGGTAAGTGACATCTATCATATTGCAACCCTCGTCAAATTTCCATTTCAACAGCCTGTTCCATGACAGCTACCATAGATCCAGAGGGGAAAGGTCATGACTTTAGGAGGTGGCACCATGGAGGCCACTGTGATTGCCTACCCAAGTCTGCTCCCCACGCCAAGCCACGCTTGCCCGAGGAGTCCCAGTTGTGTTCTAGAAGCTTTTTCCAGACTTCTGGAGCCCCAGGAGAGACATTTCCTTGCTCTTATCACTCCCAGCAATGCCGTGCCATCGCTCTGCCAATCTGGGGACTAGGTGTCAGCTTCAGATTCAAGTGTGGCCAGAGAGGCGGGGAGTGATCCCTACCAGGGGCCCCGGGGAAGGTCTCCTGCTCTTAAAGACAAGGGACCAAGATAAACAAACCATGATGTATCCACACAGTGGAATAAAATCTGGCCTAAAATGGAAGGGCAGAAGTTATCCCACCAAGGAACTGGAATATGGGAGTGAAGGAGTCCAGACCCAAAGCCGCACATGTGGGAACTCCAGAAAGGGCAGATCCACAGCGATCGGGCTGGTCGGGGCTGGGAGGTGGGGGGCGGGGAGAGACGGCAGCGTGAGCACCCACTTCCTTCTGGGGTCTTGAAGATGTCCTGGAAGTAGATGGTGCTGACGGGTGTGCCGTGCCGTGAATATTGTACCTTTAACGTGGTTAAATGAGGAATTCCGTAGCGCGTGCTCTTCATCAGGATTCTGAGAGGGGAGGGCGGAGAAGGAACAGGCGCTTCTCCACTGCTCCACACTGCAGTGGGAGCAGGTCACGCAGAGCTGCCCCTGCAGCTGTCCTGTGACCCCGGGGACAGGCCTGCACGCCAAGCCAGCAGCTGAGCAAGGCAGACACAGAGCAGGGACCTTCACTGAGCCTGTGCCGCTCAATTCTGGAACATCCGACCTCTGGGGTCCTTGTTCTGGGAGATGTTTAATGTGTGGTACAGAAGCGGGGCTCCTCGGAGTGATTATTTTCTCCTCTCAGACCCCGGCACAATTTCCTTTTCAACTAACTGCTGATCTTAGAAAATACAGTTTGCCAAGAAATGTTTCCTTAAATTCCCAAAGGGCAAGATACTTTTTCCCCGTCTCCTTGAGAAAGCCTCTCTCTACCCAAGCAGCAGAACCAAAGAATAAATTTGATTCCACCTCCAGCCCAGATATGATCAGGCTAATTTTATTATGGATGAGCAGAGAGAGGGCAGGACAAGGGAACAGAAAGTCTCTGGTGTATTTGGGCTCTCCACTCCCCCACCCCCGTGCGGCTTCCAGACTGTTCGAGCTGCTTCAAGGGCACAAATGCGTCCTGCAGAAATCACGGGGTAAATGGCCTGAGAGAGCTCAGTGTGGCTGATTCATTCCCGTGGTGAGGCGCAGCGCTGGGCGAAATCTCTCTCCGTCATTCCAGGGCCCCCTCCTCGCTCCTCAACCTTCCTTGTGTTCAGTGGCCTCGAATAAAACGTTTCAAGACATTTAAATTTGGAAATCAAAATTAAGTCTGTATCACGGGGTCAGAATTCTTTACAAGAGGAAGGAAATGATCGGGTCCCAGGAGAATTCACAGGAAATGCTTCTGAGTGAACATTAGTGCTGAGGGTCCCAGTGAGCAGGAGAAAAAGTGAGCCCGGGCTGGGAGAGCCTCCCTGGGAGGGGGGAAGTGCACCCAGGAGGGCTGGGCAGGCTGTGTCATCCGGAAGCGCCCGGACACCAGCCACCCAGGCACTGTGCTTTCTGGCAATTTTATTTTCTTCTTTATATATATTTTTTCTGAATCTGCTGACATTTCCCATGATAAATACATACTATTTTCCAAATACAAACATCTTACTTTTAAGCATTTTAAAATTCGCGCTGTCTCCAAGGTAATATGAAATTAAGTATTTAAAGATGCGGGCAAGCTCTTTCTTCTCTTCTTCCATGTGAAAAGTTCTCCTAGCATGTTTTAAACGCCCAGTTTGCACCACGGGAGCGTTCCCCTGGTGTGTGTTTATGGCAGTGGTACCACGCTCAGGACAGGACCCGTCAGCAGGTCACTGCCTAAAGCCTCTACTGGAAAACATGTACATGTTCTACACTGACAGTCTCCAGCCCATAGAAAGCTGGGGGGAAACACGTTTTGTACCTTAATGTCGAAATAAAAGCATAAATGTACTGAGATGCGAAGGCGGAGTGTGCCCTTGAATTTGCATTCAAAGTACCTGAAATTTGAGGTATTTCCTTTGATGTCCCGGCAGTTCTGGGTGGGCCAGGTGCCCGCAGCTGCTGTCAGTCTCTTCACCTATCACAAGGAGGAAGGAGAGGAGACCCACAGGTGATCTCTTAGCATTTGCTTTGCCAGAGAACCGCCTTCCTAAAGTCGATGGTAAACCAACCTGCCAGCGGGGCCCCTCAGGAGAAGTCCCCCAGCTGTGTCTCAGCAGGGAAAACTCCCTGTCTGCCAAGAAGTGGAAGTTACTCTTAAACCTGTGAAATGTGTAGATTTTCATTGAAGTCAGAAGCCACTCGTTTTATTTCCATGTGAATAAGACACTTTTATGTGGAAAAAAAAAGATCCCGATGATGATGATGAAGCTTAGATACAAGAAGGGTAACCAGACAGCCTTCCCCTGTCCCCTCCTCCCAGGCCGGTTTCCAGGGGGAACCGCAGGACGCCAGCCACCCCCTAGAGCCTTAATTAAGAGAGAGAGAGAAAGAGCGGCTAAAAACTCTTGAAGTTGCTTTCATACCTTGAAGTCTTGCCACCCAGCCCCCACTGTGAGCTCTCACCAGGCGCTGGGGCCTCACGCTCAGTGTCTGAAAGACAGAAGCTGCCGGGGCCCAGCCTGGGCACGGCCGGGAGCTGCCCCTGACAGGCGCCTTGTCCCCTGTCTCAGCTGGCTGCATGTTGCATTTCTGGCCTCCAGAACTGCGAGAGAATACATTTCTCTTGTTTGAAGCCACTAAGCTTGTGGCACAGTCGTGTTCTGCATAAGGCCGTTTGGGTCCCACACATACGGTGGGGGTCCCATGAGAAGGCAATGCTGTGTTTTTACTGCCCCTCTGTTACGCTCAGATATGTTTGGATACACAGACATCCACCACTGTGTGCAGTAGCCTCCAGTACTCAGCAGAGTGATGCGCTGCACCGCTGTATGGCCCAGGATCCGCGGGCTACAGCACGCAGCCTGGGAGTATGGTGGGCGATGCCGTCCAGGTTTGCATAGGCACACCCTGTGACGCTCTCACAGAACGGCCTCATGTCACATATCCACAAACATAACCCTGTCATTAGGAGACCTGGGAGTGTAGGCCCAGGCATGGTGTCTCATGCCTGAAATCCTAGCATTCTGGGAGGCCACTGCGGATGGGTCCCTTGAGCTCAGGAGTTCGAGACCAGTCTGAGCAAAAGCGAGACCCCCCACCTCTACTAAAAATAGAAAAAAAATAGCTGAGCACTGCGGTGGGTGCCTGTAGCCCCAGCTACTCGGGAGCCTGAGGCAAGAGAATTGCTTGAGACCAAGAGTTTAAGGTTGCTGTGAGCTAGGACACCACATTTCTGAGGGTGACAAAGAAAGACTCTGTCTCAAAACACAGACAGACATGTGAGTGTGATTTGTCATGGACTCTGGAAAACATACACACCTCCTGACCTCGGCCAGGGTGCTTCAGCCTAAATCTCCAAACCTTGGGAATCCTGCTGCCTCCTATGGCTGCCAGCACCACCCAGAATCCTGCCCACCCCGTGCCTGCCCCTCACTCCTCTTCTCCTTGGCTTCTCCCAGTGGTTCTTGGCCCTAGCTGCACATCAGAAATATAGGGAGTTGGAAAAACACTGAGGCCAGGATGCGGGGCCAAGGGCTGAGCCCTGAGCACTTGAATTTTTTAAGGCACCCAGTGGCGGTTAATGTGCAGCCCCCAGCCAAACCCGGCCTCCCCCAGGGTCCAGCCTTCTCCCCTCCCTACAAGCTGCCCACAGAGGTCTCTTCCACAGCCGCTGATGACGGCCCCCTGTACCTATGGGCCTCAAATTTGAGGTTGCATGAGAATTTCCTGGGATGTTTATAAAAGTGCAAATCCTCTTGAGTACCAACTACAAAGACACTGGTTCTGTCACCTGGGTAGGCCAGGAACGTTAGGTCAACAGTCTCCACACTTGCAGCATGGTGGCATCACCAGAGGAATGTCTGACCACAGTGTCATAATCAGAGCCTCCGGGAGAAGCCCTCAGGCATCAGCTGGCACCAGTGTGCAGCTTGAGAATCACCATTTCAGATGCACCTACTATGTGCCAGCTATGCTGGTTGGTGCCTCCCAGGACTGTGCATCCAGGGAGGGAGCCAGATAGAGTAATCATTTAAATACGCAAATAAACAGTTTTAGAGCCAGAAGAGGGCTGTACGGAAAAGGGCGTGGTACTATAAGGAGGACTGGTGAGGGAGGGGCCACCTCGCTGAGCTTATGCCTGGAATGGAGTGTGGGCCCCAGAGCATCCCAGGCAGAGAGAATGGCCAGTGCAAATGTCCAGGGGCAGAGGAAAATGTTACATTCAGGGAACCAAAAGAAAGCCTGTGGCCAAACGGACCAGGGCTCTTGCCTGAGAAAGGAGAAAAATAGGCAGAGCAGGTATGACGTGCGGGAGGTTGGGGCCCAAGCTGGTTGCACTGGCTGGGTTGGGTTTTAGGTGTGTCACACGGACAGAGGCATAGCAAGTGGTCAGACACACAAGTGTGTACCTCAGGCCAAGGCCCCCTCAGCTCTCGTGGGTGTCAGCGACATGCCCCCTTCTGCCCTGGCGTCCAGTGGATTATGGAGTCTTCTGGGCCCTCCACCTCCCAGCTCTCCTCCCTCTCGATCCATCACCACCACCTGTTTCCCCCTCTCTAATCCCTCCTTCTACCAGTCTCAGGCAAACTGACCTGAGTCGATTCTTCCCCTGCAAACAACTTTTCCTCAACTTGGAGTCACCAGTAGAACAAAACACGACCTGGTTGGTACATCATTGCTGGGTCCCTGTGGCCGTCCAGTCTGGCCCCTGCGGCCTGGTTCCCTGTTTGTAGCAGGATCTTTGCATATGCAGCTCCCTTGGCCCACGAAGACCCAGGGCACACCCAGGATTCTGCCAGCCCAGCACCTCTCTTCTCCATGGGGCAGTGGTGCCGGAGTGAATGGCCATCCTCTCAGCCCCTCCACCAGGCCGACAGCTCCAGGGTAGACCATGGCCAGCCAGAGCCGAGGACTTCCCAACTTCACCGTCCTCCTGGTGCTAAGACAAGCAGATTTGACCCTGGGGCGCTGTCAGCAGCCTCACTCCCCACCAGGTGAAGAAAGCCTGTCCATCTCTGGGGTGAAGTATCAAAGTTGGCATGAGCTATGAGAAGCAGGAGAATGTTCTGGCAGTATTCACTCGAGCCCTGGTCCCAGTTATGTATGTTACCCCAGGATCCTTCCAACAAGCTCCATTCATACCTCAGCTGCTTGGAATTAGACACTCCCTTGTGGCCTGGACGTGTTGAATCATGTGGTGTTGGTGGCAGAGAAATGGCCAGGTTTGGGGACATGGTGAGATCAGCACAGCCTGTGGTGGAGCTCCGGCAGGGCAGTCACAAACCCAGGAGAGGTCCTGGGGTCTCTGGGCATCTGAGATCCTGGAACTTTCTGAGCCCTTTATGCCCCGAGGCTGGAGCTGCTCTGTCTGCTGGTCAACAAGGGTACCCCTGTGGGGCCCCTGTTCAGGCCTGGGGATCGACACACTCCAGAAGGCAACAGTGACGCTGAGTGAAGGGCCTGAAACTATGCTCCTGACACTGACATCTGCTACCTCACGCGGCCTTTGGAGCTTCTCATCTGCGTCTCGCTTTCAATTTTGTAGCCCCAAGCCATTTCCTGGGATGTGACACACCTGTCCCCCTTGTAGAACACTCCTTGGCTCTCTGCCTTCATGGCAGGGCACAGACCAGTGCCCAGTGCCACCACTGTGGCTCAGGACAGAGGCCTGATTGCACCAGGGTGGACAGAGCTTTACACCTGAATGTGCCCGGCCCTGACACAGAGCCATGCACCCAGGAGCCTCCTCCAGGCATGCTGGAGCCAGGCCTGTCCTCCAGACGCCTTCCAGAACAAATCCATGCCGGGGGGTGGCGGGGGCCAGCTCCTGCCCAGGCCACGCAGCTGAGCTTCACTGAAGGAGATGGACTGGAGGAGCTGTGAGCTGGGGAAGTCCCTCAGGAAAAGTATGCTTTCAAGACCAGATTTTCATGTTAGTATAAAAATTATTTTTTCCAGTCTGAGACGTTTTCAGTCCTAATTGAAACCATGTCTTTTCATCTTTGTGTCCCCTTCATCTAGACAATGCCCAACTTGCCGTGGCTTCTCTGGCAATGCTGTGGAGCCCGAATTCCACATCTCTCCAGTTCCTGGTGAATCAGACACACAGCAGAAACTGCCGCAGTTGGGAAGCCTGCTGGTGCCAATCTGTCATGTGTGTGAACACAGGAAAGTCACAGACACCTTACACACACGCACCCAAAGCTGCACTTTCACTACCAGTCCACCCTCTGCACACCCGTCCTTCCCAGACCAAACTGCTCCTCCAGTCAGGTGTCTCATTCAACGGTCAGATCCATTGATTTTGCCACCCAAAGCCCTAGCCCTCAGGAGACCTGCCTGTCCCCTCTGGTGCGTCTCTCCTGTCCCTCCCAGACCATGCGAGATCTCTAGTCAAAACCCTATGGTACAACCCTGTCAGGCACAAGATAAATCCCAAGTGCCTTGCACTAGATGTACAAAACCCTCCGTGACTTAGCTACCTGTCCACTGTGCGCCTGGCCACCTCATGGAACCATCGATCCCAGTTTGCCTGGGACTAACGAGACTCCTGGGATGTGAGACCTTCAGCAGTAAAGGCCGGGAAACCCAGGCGAGCAGACGAACTGTTTTCAGCTCCAGCATGGCTGAGCTGCTCTGCCTGGCCTATAATCCCTCCCCTATTTCCACACCCACAGTGTCATTTTGCGCTATTTACTTTGCCTGGATCCTTTCCCTGTGGCTTTGTTACCCAG
>NW_003852668.1:269876-272518 GCF_000181295.1 Otolemur garnettii | reverse complement strand
ATGGGGATGAGGATGGTGATAGTGATGATGATGTTGGAGATAGTGATGATAATTGGGATGATGATGTGGTGATGATGATGGACATTGGTGTAGGGATGTTGTTGATGACAGTGATGATGATGGTGGTCTCAGGACGGTGATGATGATGGGATGGGGTGGGGGTAGGGACAGTGATGATGATTACGATGATGTTGGGATGAGGATGATATTTAGATTTATTGAGAATAGTGATAGTGATAATAATAGTGCTGGGATGGGGATGCTGTTGAGGTGGTGTGTCTGAAAGGGTTCAGTGCCTTGCTCATGAGAGGGTTGAGTGCCTTGCTTATGAAGAAGGTGTTCAATAAATTTCTTTTGACTGAATGAATGGAGGAAGTGGCTTAGAGAGTCCTTTACTGCACTTTGTCTCAATATTAAACTCAGCAGGCCGATGAGGCATAATACTACCAGAGTCCAAACTATATTAAAATAAATGTGAAGGACAGCCTCACTGTCCAGGGCCTGATATTCTTTTTTCTTGATCATGATTAACTTGTACATTTCAACTGAAATCTAGTTTCAAGTGTTTGAGATTTTGAATGCTTACCTTCTCTTTTTCTTTTTCCAGACTAGGACGTCACTTTGCTTTATGGTGCTCATTGCACAATTCAGAGGCCTCTCTAGCTGTAGCCTGTGCAGGTGCTCCGACCCCACTGGGCCAACTGCACCGGCTCCTTGTAAAAGGGAGCTGATCGTGAAGGGTGCTCTTTCTTTCCCCTTGAGCACTGCTTTAGAGCAATGACAATTTGCTACAAAGAAAGGTCTCAGTTCTAAAATTAAAATTATCCATGTTTAACTAAATCTGACTTTGGCAAAGAAGTCATTTCTGCCTTGTAGTTAAACTCTGAGAGTAAACAAAAAAGTCACCAAAGGCATGTGGCCCCTTCTTGGCCAGACATCAGGGTTACTGCCCAGGTCAGTAAATCAAAAGTAGTGTTTGTTCCTTGGCCAGCTGGTGTTTCCCAACCAAACACCCAGGCTGCATCTTAGTGATGAGCCATTATTCTTTCTTTCCTCCTCCTCCTCTCACCAGTCCTCTTTAGCCAGGTCCAGATTCATTCCACAGATGCTTGTGTGAGAGCAGATCTATATTAAACCCAGATGAGAAAAACATGCCTGAAATGGAGGAAATGATTTAGTTTGACAATTGAAGACTTAAATGCATATGTATTGACAGTCCACTGGGCGTATAAATTGCAGCACATGTGCAGAAATGTGCTAACGGGGTCCCCACACCAGGAACGGTTACTGAAAAGACAGTGTCATGACATGGGATCTGCTCCCTGACACAGAATAAGTAGGTCTTTGAAAGTCATATGTACACAAAGTTTTACTAGTATGGAGATCTCATTGCACACAGAGAAGCATTTGTGTTACAACTGGCTTTCTCAGAAATGCTTGTTATTGGCAGGATGTAAATTAAGACCATCGAACTTAGGAGTAGAGACAACAGGTACACTCAGAAGTCTTCCTAAAGACCCAAGAGGCCATAACCAAAGTTATTTACTTAAAAGTACATCCTCAACTGCAGAAGTGATTTTAATTTAGTTTTGATTTTTGGTTGTACATGCCATCGATTCATTATTCATTTGCCAATTAGTTGTTGAGTGCTTACTAATGCCAGGTATTGTTCTACACATAGTATAATTCTTTAGGCATTTATTATTTTCTAAAAGAAATTTCCTACAAAGAATAAATTATAACATGTGATTAAGTTCTAGGTTTCTCTCTCTAAATCTTATGAAACAATGTTTCCATATAAAGTCAAGTGTAGAGAGAGCTATGCCCTTCTTCACTTCTTAGTCAACGTTATGGAGTTTGAATACTTGGAAATATTTGTTTCTTTTATCTAAAAATGTACATGGTGGGAGTCATTTTTAGAAGCACTAAAAACCTAGCTGCATTGGGATATTAGCACCACTTTATTTATATCTGTCAGAATAAAATCTTATCCAAACCATTTCTCTCTTTCCAAACTTGTCTCTCCAGATAATCTGGACTGAATTGTATCTAAGAAGTATAGGTGAAAAACTCGCAAATAACCATAAGTCTAAGATCCAAATTGGTCAGCTTAATTCTGCTAATTTACTCTCCTGAGACTTGGATAAGAGTGAGAATTCCTTAGAGAAAACATTACCTCCCTTAGAAATGCACATTATCCTGGTGTATGGCAATGAAACATCACTTAAGACAACAGCTGGGAGCCATTTTTAACTCTCAAGTTGGCAAGTGCCTGGAGTCCATGTGCCACAACTGGGGCACAAGTACCTTCTGGACGCTGATGCTTCTGGACGCTGGCGCAACCCTTGGGAAAATCATTCACGTTTCACAAGTCACAGAAGTCTTCATTCACTTTGGACCAATAATTTTAGTGCTGGGAAGCATTCCTTTGGAAACAACATCTCTAATGTCAGAAGCAATATATTCAAAAAGGTTCATAATCCAGACACTAGCCCGGGCGCCGCTGCTGCTCATGGAGATCTAATTAGCATTGACTGAGCTCTTCCCTTCCAGCGAGACTGGGCTATTACGGAGAGTTGGATTCTTACAGGCACCTCAGCCCTCAGGTGCTTGATTCTGCACACTCTGCCCTCACTGCCATC
>NW_003852668.1:269180-269684 GCF_000181295.1 Otolemur garnettii | reverse complement strand
GCATGGCTTGGAATTGTGAAACACTGGAAACAATCCAAATAATCCATAATGCAAATACGTATACATTAACTATTCTAGTTGCTGCCTAGGGCTGGGGAAAGAGGAAGATTGGAAGTGATAGCCAGAGAGTTTCTCTTTGGAGTGATAAAAATATTCTAAAATTGTGGTGATGGTTGCACAACTCTGTCAATATACTAAAAACCACCGAAGTGTACATGCTTAATGGCTGATTTATATCTCAATAAAACCATTACCAGAAATAATTATGCTATATTCTAATGATGAAATATTACACAACAAATGGTGTGCATTACTTTCAAAGAGCCTGCCTGCCTCTGCCCCTGCTCTGATCTACCTGTTTGGACCTCGCCTTTCCTGCTTGACCCCTGGTTTCTTTTCTTTTATTTGTTTTTTTTTTTTTTTTTTTTTTTTGAGATAGAGTCTCACTATGTCATCATTGGTAGAGTGCCGTGGCATCACAACTGACAGCAACCTCAAACTCTT
>NW_003852668.1:264383-269119 GCF_000181295.1 Otolemur garnettii | reverse complement strand
TCATTGTCATTGTTTAGTAGGCCCAGGCTGGGTTCAAACCTACCAGCTCTGGTATATGTGGCTGGCACCCTATCCACTGAGCTACGGCACCAAGCCTGACCCCTGGTTTCGATACTTACCTGTTCATCATTTAGACTCAGCTTCTATGACATTTTATTTTGTAGTTGGGCCCCACTCTCTGCTTTGGCAATGACTTTTAGACTGAAATGCTCTTTCCTGGACTCCAGTGAATATTTGGATTTAATTTATGGACTGGACCAGATTTGTATAAGAGCCACTCTGCATCCCACCATCATGTCTATAAAACATTCATGTCCCACCCAAGATCAGGCTAGGGCAAGGCCAGATGTGTACTCAGGGCAAAACATTTAAGGAGGTGCTCAATCCCAGGCCTTTGTATTCCCCCTTAAGAGAAATTCTCAGGGTAGGGACATTTAAGGAGGTGAGACCCTAAAAATGAGAACCTCCTTAAATGTCTTTATTCCCAGGATGCCTCTCTTGACTCACCTGTCCCTGGCTGCAGCCCCCAGGTACACAGCAGGTAGCAAAATCAGGCACTAGACAGGCAGAATGTGTATTTATGCTCAACAAAGCTTAGAAATTTTCACTTTCCTTTTTATTACCCCATAACTTATAATGATTCTATGCCATTGAGCAAAATTTTGTGTTTTAAGGCCACAGGAACAAAGTATGTTCACAAACCCAAACATTCACATTAATATTCACATTAATAAATATTCAAGAAATCAGATGGGACCCCTGGGTCTTTCCATGTGTCCCTCTCATGCTGGGGCCACTGGAGAGAGATTGAAACACCCTTGGTCACAGAGGCTATGCTCACGTACACTCCATACCAGGAGAGGGGAGCACCAGGTTGTCAGCCCCAGGCCACTTCCTTTAGGGGGCATCCTCCTTCCATTCTCTGTGGTTCTGGTGTCATTGTCTGTAGTTTCAAGGATGTCACATGACGGAGGCCTGGCCCACGATCAGTCATTATACCCTCTCCCCAGTGGGCAGGCATGTGACTCAGTAGAACCACCGAGAACCCTGCAGGAAAACTGACATATGCACCAGGCAGGGATGGGCCGGTCTCTCAGCCCACAGGGCTCTCAACCTCTTCAGGCCTCATCAACCAGCAGCTGCCAATGGCCATTCTTGCTACCACGTTTTGCTGGAGAATAAAATTACCACTGAGGAGAGCAGAGGTAAAGGACAGGAAAAACTCAGTCTGGACAATGATGTTCCAGCACTTGGATTCAGCTACTCAGAAACCTGGCACCCTAGACTTTTACATAACCAGCTGATTATGTTTTGGTGGGGGGGGGGCATTTGTTCGTTTTGCTTTGCTTGAGGTGATTGCTGTATATTTCTGTCAGTTGCAACTATGAGCGTCTGGACTAATGAAGCAAAATGTTGCCAAAATCTGCTCATCTGTCCAGTATTTCTTACTCCCTCGTGTCCTTTTTGCTTCCTTGATTTTGTTCTCACGACCATCAACATCCTCTTTACTTCCAGCGAGGAAGTCCTCAGGCCAAGCTGCCTCCATCTATTATCACCTAGTTTTTTTTCCCAAAGGGATCATTTATTGGAACATCTGATTTGACCAGTGGGGTTCTGAATCCACAGTACTACAGTGTGGGCTGTTATTTCCTCTGAGTGAGCAAAATGTCTACTGCCTTGATCCTTCAGGAAGAAGGACACTAGCCTGTGACTGCCCAGGACTCTTGAAGTTACAGCAGTGTGATGACTGTTCCTCTGATATATACCCAGGTTAACAGTACTGATTTATTTCTTAGCTGGAAACATGCTGGGTGGGGGTATCTAATTCATTATAGGTGTGAGTAGAAACAACGCATATACTCCAAGCTTTTCTCGTAACATATTATAACTTCATCCAAGATTTTTCAGTAGCTTAAATGTGCAGCTGTTTGCTTCAATAGATGCAGTGTGAAGACATATAGCTACATTACTGAGAAAGTGGAAATAAATACTAAAGTTCGCAATGAAGCTTTGAAGAGCCAGATTAGCAAGTCTTCTTGTTTGATGATGTCTAAGAAAAGTGGACATGCTCCAAGGTCAGTGAAAACTCCTTCCTCTTTAGACATGTAATGGATTTTCTTAAAGACCACCAAAGTTGTTTAAATATAACATTTAAGGCCACACAGTCTTGGAATTGAAAACTCATCATCAGATTAGTCATGGGGATCATGAAAGATTGAAAATATCCTACAGAAGGGAGGACGCCATTCCATGGGAAGCTTGCCTCTGTGAGTCCCTGGAGAACACAGCTGGCATGGGGACAGCTGGGAGGAAAGACTCAGAGAAGAGACTTGTCTTGGCCCTGACTAGGGGATGATGACGAGAATATTCAGCTGCAGGAAATGTGAGAGGGAGTCAGCAGCGAGATGTGCTACTCAATGGCAAAGGTAGGAAGAGGACAGATTATGAGTGACCTTGGATACCAAGCTCAGGAATTTGGACTTACTCATTTGGGCAACTGGGAGCCATCAAATACTTTTGGTCTAGGTCTGAAGTATGAGGAATGTGTTTAGCAGAGATGAATCAGACTTCAGTGGGTTACAGGCAAGCAAGAGATGATGGGGTCTCCTCAGAGCTGAATGACACAGTGGGACCTGCTGAACCAACTATGGCGGGCATTCAAGACAAGGCACCCTTGGGCTCTGTGGGCATGAGCTGGTTTGTGGGAGAGACAGGAATTGTCCTTGGGAAGACTTTGTTCTCAATCCCTTGGAGATGGAAAAGGGAACCAGAGAGGGGAGCAGCAGGGGGTGCAGGCAGAACCCAGAAAAGCTGCTGCTGCAAGAACTTTGCCAGGGCCCAGGCTGGCCACAGTGTCAGTGGATCACAGAGAACCAGGATAAACGTGGTCATGGAAGAGCACTCACCTTCCTCCCACACCTTGTCAGGGGCCATCTACAGAGTCGGGGCCATATGGGGGCTGATGCTGATACATTGAGGGCTCGCTTTCAGAAAAATAATACAAAATTACAATAAATAGGAAAGTGAATACTTGTCTTGAATAAGAAGAGAAATTACAATAAAATACAATTATTAAATAACCAGCAAATAACAAACATCACACAATGCAGAACAGCAATAATGTCACTTTTATAATAACTTTGTTTTTTCCAGATCTTTCAGGTATATGCTCTTTCTATCTTTTAATGTCAACAGCTTTCTAATGTTTTCCATAGAAAGCAAAAAGGATAATTGAGTCTTTGCTCTAGCATGTTTGAAGGAAACGTGTGTGTGTGTTTACGTTGATTATTGAAGAAAGTTTCTCTCAGCTTCACAAATTTTTATGGGGTGTCTAGGCTATTAATGTATGCTAAATATTCTTTGAATTAATGACACTTGTTAGCCAACCTGTCACTGATGTCCGCATTAAGACTATGCATTATGAGTTCACATTATCTTCATCAATGCTACTATTCTGCATCAAATCAAGAAGAGTTTCCATGGATGTGACTGGACAAAGCATTTCAGGCCAAAAGAAAAGCACAAGCAATGTGCCCTTTGCCAAGACAGGGTTTGGCAAAAGCAAAGCATCCAGGTGGATAGAATGTAGTTTAAGTAAAGTGGGAGAGGGACTAGGAAATGGTCAGGAGCAGGAAAGGATGTAAGAAGTAGTGTTAAGTGCCAGCACATGCTAAGACAAAACATCACTCTCTCGGTGAAGAAATCAAAAGCCTGTTTTTAGACCCAGAGACGTGGCAGGTATAGGGTCATTATCATCAAAATGAGACTAACCAGGTTTTGAGTCTTAACTCTGCCAGTAATGAGCAGTGAAGTTTACTAAGAATAATTTGATTCTACATGGAAAGGATTGCACATTGCATGCATCTATATCCCACCAAACAAAAACTAAATGAACCAAAAAAAAAAAAAAAAAAACTAAATGAACCACCAACCCAGCTTCCCTAGCACTCCCAACCGACTCTCTAGCTCCACCAGGTATGAGGCGAATGTGAACAGGAGACATCTAAATGGAGAGAAGTTGGTGGCCTTAACTGCTGCCATTATGATGTCTTAGTTTAGCAAATTTTTAAATGTGTGGACCAGCTAAATGCAAAATCAGGCACCCTCCTGATTCATGCAAGAGGGGATTCATGCAAGACAACCTCAGGGAAGCCACCTTTGGTAACACATCTTCACCTGCCACAGGTGAGGGAGACGGGGCCAACAACCGAGCACCGTGAGGTAGGAGGAACAGAGTCACACAGAATATGTGACTCTTTCACTGAAAACTATCTTATTCCTGGACAGGACCTGTGTGTGGTCTCCAACCTTGGGTATGGCAGATTGGAAGCAACAAGACAGTGATTGCTAAATTACCACCATGGTTATAAAACTTGCAGAAATTCAAGATAAAATCACAATTATCCCAGTGAAAACAGATGAGAGTCTGAGCACCGCTGTCTTAAAGAAGTGTAAGAAAGAAACTGATTCAAGAGACAGTGCAAAGGAAATCCTGATAAGACCTTCTAACTGAGTGACAGTTAGAGTGACAAGCAAGACAGGAGTGTTTCATACCTGAGAACTTGGAGAAAATGATGGCCTCACAACAGGTCAGCACTCCCCGCATTAACCGCTCAGGTTATTCCCTTCATGCCCAATGTCACCTTTGCCAGTGTGTTGAGAGAGAAGTTAGAAATGAAGCTATTTCTGCCCAAGCCCACAAGGTTGGGAGAGTGCTGACCCCAGTAACAAAACTC
>NW_003852668.1:253937-264244 GCF_000181295.1 Otolemur garnettii | reverse complement strand
ACAGAAACCCCCACTCACCTTGGCTTGAAAATTGATGTAATTTAATGAATTGCAGTAGAAGCAATGCGGTTCAGGTTTCTGTTCTGCTTCTCAGCCTCCCCACCCAGGCTAGCTGCTCCAGGATGTAAAATGCCTACCCCAGGATATAAAATGGCTGGCTTTACCATACAAGATGGCTGCCCCAGGATGTAAAATAGCTGCCCTTACCATACAAGATGGCTGTCCCAGGATGTAAAATAGCTGGCCTTACCATACAAGATGGTTGCCCCAAGATGTAAAATGGCTGCCCTTACCATACAAGATGGCTGCCCCAGGATGTAAAATGGCTGTCCTTACCATACAAGATGGTTGCCCCAAGATGTAAAATGGCTGCCCTTACCATACAAGATGGCTGCCCCAGGATGTAAAATGGCTGTCCTTAGGCTACAAGATGGTTAGTTACTCTCATGAGATACCTCCCAGTGACAACCAAGACAACAACTTTTGCATGTTGGAGGATCCATATTAACATATCAAAAATGATTTTATTTATGTTTAGACATTATAATTATCCATCTAATATTAATACTTTATTAAAAATGTCAGGACCAGAAAGGATAACAACTTGATAATGACAATGGCTAGCAGTTATTGAGCACACACCTCATACCAGCTCTCAGTGATTTCCTACATTAATTCATTCAGCCTTCATGACATGCTAGGGGGTAAGTGGTGCTGTTATCCCCATTTCAAAAATGAGGAAACTGAGGCAGAGAGCAGTTAAAGAACTCATCCGGGGTCCCACACATATAAGTGTGGAAGCCAGGACTTGAACCCAAGGATGCACCCACATGACTTCTGTACAGAGCCATGCTTCTCCACTCTGCTTACTTTTATTCCTTCCCACCATTGGTGACATATGGGGCCAGTTCCCAGCTGTTCTCAGGGAGGCTGTTTTCTCATAGTCTCTATCCACTGCTCCGTCTGTGTACGCCATAGAACTTTCTTGTGTTGTCACTATTTACCTTTTGGCCACTTACTTAGCATTTTCCACCATTTCTCATTGTACATGCACTCTCTCCATCATCCCCAGGGTATCCCTGTCTCTAAGAGAAAAGCACTTCTCTGTTAGTTGTAGAGCCCATCCTTCCCCAGCACAGGGAAAGTAGGTGTTTGATGTTGTCATCTGCCATCATAGTGCTTCCCATGATGTGCCATCACCATCTGCTTCCCATGACATGCCATCACCATTCTCCATGATGCTACATGGTGTTCACATAATCCACTGTAATGACCTCATCATGGACCACAACGGTGAAATGCTAACATTTAGTTAACTATTCCAATATGGTCAGACATCCAGAGCTTCCAATTTGTTGCCATTATAAATAGTGTGAGGAGCATTCCATGTATATAACTTTTCTCTCATCAAATTCAAAATTACCTGTGAACTAGCTCAGCACCTGTAGCTCACTGGCTTGGGCACCAGCCACATACACTGGAGCTGGCAGGTTTGAATCCAACCCGGGCTTGCCAAACAACAATGACACCTATAACCAAAATATAGTCAGGTGGGTGCCTACTCAGGAAGCTGAGGCAAGAGAATCACATAAGCCCAGAGTTTGAGGTTGCTGTGAGCTGTGATACCAGAGCACTCTACCGAGGGTGACGTAGTAAGACTCTGTTTCAAAAAAAAAAAAAAAAAGAAGAAAGAAAGAAAGAAAAAATTAGCTATGAACATAGAGATAAGGAAAGAACCTAATGTGTCACTCTGCTGAGCCCCTCCCAGCTGCCCTCCCCCACCTGCTGCACCCCGCTGTTCTCCCCTCCCCCACTGTCTCCATGGCACCCAGCACAAGGCCTTTAGTGGCCCCCATGAGGCAGAAAACTCTGCATTCAATGCCAGGCCTCCCCAGCCTGGGCATGTCATCCCTGGTCTCACACAAGGCATTGCTAACAGCAAGCCAGTGTCTCCTGTTAGGTCCTGGCCCCTGCCCAGGTGTCTCCATGCCCTTCCCTGTGGTCTCCCCAGCCAGTGTCCAACCTCCTCCACGCCTAGTAGTACAGTTGAGACGCCCCACACACTTACACCTCAAACCGCACGCACCGTACCCCACCTTTGCATTTTCCTAAACTCATTAAGGTATTATAGAAAATCAAGGGGTTTTAGCGGCAGTGCCAGCAAGTGCATAATCATTCAGTGAATAAGTGGAAGAGTCTCTGTCACGAGGTAAGTGACAATGTTGCCTGAATTTCAAAGAGGTGGGAACATGAACAAGATCACAAGTGACATGCACAAGATCACACAGCTGGTGAAGAGAGGGGCCAGGAGCCAGTGCAAGTTCATGTGATTCCAGGACCCAACCCCTACACCTCTCCGTCCTACCGTGACCTTCTCATGGCATTTTAAACACAGTCAGCCCTCTGTGTCCACAGGTTCTGAATCCATGGAGTCAACCAACTGTGTCAAAAAAAATAACAATAATAAAAGATAACAGAAGTTTATAAACTAATACAATATAATCCAATATAATAACTATTCACAGAGCTTTTACGTTGCATTAAAGTATAATAAGTAACTAGAGGTGATTTAAGGAATATAAGAGGATGTGTGTAGGTTACATGCAAATACTACGGCTTCTTATGTCAGGGATTTGAGCATTCATGGATTTTGGTATTTGTGGGGGATTCTGGAGCCAATCCCCCTGTGGATACAGAGGGCTGGCCGGCTGCATGCCCCGGCATCAGCAGATGGGGTACTACATACCCGCTATTATAGTGGTTATGTGGTTTTTACACAAATATTTATATAAAGAGGTTTATCTTTTTATTGCCATGTAGAATCAAGAATGCATAGTGTGTAATTTCCCACATAATCCAGCAGAGAAGCCTATATTCAAGTCAATTCCAATGTAAATAATTACATTCAAACCCTTAAAATGTAACCCCCCACAGGTACAATTCTCTGTGCTATTCTTTAACACACACACACTCTGAATATTAACAGTAGGAAAAAAGAATTGAGAATTCTGCCAATAGACAGCACTCAGCACAGAAAGAGCTAATGGAATCATCTCAAAGCGTCTTCTAGTGCCTGACTTCACGCCTGTCTCTGGGACGTCATTGGGATTACAGATGCCAGTGGCCCCTGAGCTTGGGGGTTACTTGGTGAACAGTTCTAACTTGTCTGGCAATTACAGTCCCCAGAATGACCTTCAGAAGATGATTTTCCAGGGACAGCCAAGGGAGGGCCCATTTCCTAAACTTTCTGAAGCATATTTTATAGTTAGCAATCCTAACCTGCATGAACATTTTAAAACAAATAGCCCAGTGCACCTCCAATATCCTGTCCCACTTGGCACCTGCGCTAGGACAGACCACTAGAGTGTTAGACCAGGAGGCCACTGGACCTTGGGAATGAAGGGGATATTGGTGGAAACACTCTCCAAAGCCCGTTTGTCATAACTGATTAGCTCAGGACACCTGGTAATTGATGACAACTTACAGTTTGCCTGAAGTCCACACCAGACACACGTTGGAAACACTCACACAGTGCAACTTCTAGTCCTAAAACAAATTCAGAAGTCAGGTGGCACCTGTGGTTCAGGGAGTAGGGCGTCAGCCCCATATACCGTAGGTGATGGGTTCAAACCCGGCCCCAGACAAAAAAAAAAATTTCAAAACTCTGCCACTGTTCCTGTTTGATGGGATCTAAGCTAATGCAACATCAGGTTTTAAAAAGTACTAGTATCTTTTCAGGAAGGGACTGAAGGGGAGGACAACAAGATGGTGAACATGACACCATCACGACACAGGGGGTGGGTCCTCTCCGGTCCTGACAAGCCCCTTGGGTGGGGCAGGGGTGCAGGTGAGGAGGAGGACCAACAGGGCAAATGAATCCCTGTCTGGGGTTCTCAGGCTCCACCGGGTGGGGTCTTCAGCAGACAAGTGAGAGTCACCACGGTTCTCTACTCCACATGAGAATAAACAAGGCTGCTTTGTAGACAAGCATTCCTGCCTGAAACAGCAGCTGTATTTGTGGGGCAGGATCAGCGATGAGCCACCTAACTGGACTCCCCAGAACAGAGTCAGTAAAAATAAATGCAAATCCATAAGGTGACACAGTTGCATAAGATCATGGAAACAGTTACAGGACAGGCTCCAGGACGCCACAAAGCTAGCCCTGAGGAGGCTCGCAGTAAAGAAACCCACGTGCATGCTCCCAAACTTAAGTGACAAAGTCCACACTAATATCCTAAGGCTTGGGGGTCCACTTAGCTTGCTGGCAAGACCACCCATTTGGATGGCGATTCTTTTTCCTTCATTCCAGATTGAGCCCACTGACAAGGACCTTGACAATGCAGGCTCTCCTGCCATCCAAGGAGCTCATGGCCTTGAAGCAAACCTCAAAACCTCTATGCAATTCTGTGTAGAGAACTGCATGGCAAAGTAAAGAATCCTTTGATAATGAACATGTTTGCCTCTTAAATTACATAATAGCCATAAAACAAACAGAACTCCTGTCTGGTGACCACGAGCAGTAGTAATTTGCTTACAACTCACAACTTGGTATGTGGGGAATCTGTCCTCAAATGGGTTCTTTTACCACTAGGGAATCTGGGCTGGAACTTTCTCATTCTCTTTGGAAAGTTGTGTTTCCTGAAGCCTCTGTGTTGGCCTGGGACTTAGTGCAGAGAGGAGGTTTGTACTTCACATGGTTCAAGGATATGGCCTGCACCTGGTGTCTTAGCCTGGGCTCTCCATTGCTGGTTATGTATGTGGCCCCATGTCCAGCCCCCAAGTGACAGAGACGTGGTCGGACTCTGGAGAAGACGGGTGGTGGCTGGAGCCCTTCTTGTGCAGCCTCTGTCTGTCTCACTAGTCCTCTTCCCCAGGAGGTCCTGGCTCTGCTATCCTGCCTGGAGTCAGGGCAGATGACTCACACGCCAAGAATTCCTCACTTTGCTTAGAAGCCCAGCCAGGGAGAGGACACTCCCTGCATCTGGCATCCTCCTAGGGGGCGTGGGGGCAGGCGGTGGGCTCCCCAGACTGGGTGGGGAAGGAATGTTATTCTTTATGGGGCTTCAGATACACACGTTTCCTAGGGCTGCTGTTCTGCTGAAGACCAAAAGTACTGCATGAGAATGAAGTTTAATTTAACCCAGATATCTGGCAAATGAGGAATCCTGGGTGTGTAAACAAGACGTGGTCCTCGTGTGGAATCCCAAAGACTTGTATTATTTATTTCTTAAACAACATTTTAATTAGTGCATAAGATGATATAGACAGGACTTTCTCATAGTGGCACTTATGATAGTCACAAACCCCTGTGGAGGTGAAGGGGCGTGAACGTCTCCTCTGTGCATATGTCTTGCAAATAGAAACAGCACAGACGTCCGTCTCACCCACTCGTCACAGAAACAGCACAGAAGCAGGACGTGCTTACCTCATAGTGCAGACAAGGAAACTGAGGCCCTGGGACTTTATTCAGCTGTCTGGTCAAAGCATCAAGACTGGAACTCGGGCAGTCAGATGCTGGAGCCTTTAAGAAGCCACCGAGCGTGGGCTGTTCTCTGCTTCCCTGCAGCTTTCCCAGCGGGTCCCGGGGACGACCCTCTAACGCAGTATTTTCAACCTTTTTTATCTCCCGCACACTGAACCTGTAGTTAAACTTAGGCAGCACATTTAAATTATGTTGATCAAAACAAAAAAAGAGTAAAAAATAGAATAGACTTAACTGTGCTTGGAACTTCTTTCAAAAATAATTTAATTAATGATCTTTAGAAAGTTTCACAGCACACCTAAGATCCTGTCTCGGCACATGGGTTGAAAATCACTGCTCTAACGGCACCAGAAGAACATCAGCTCTTCCCTCTCACAAGCCTTCAGGTGTCTGAAGACGCTATCCTGCCTCTCGCTCTGTCACGTTCTCTGAGACAGAAGTCGTGCTCAGTCGCTTCTTCCAGGGTATGGCCCGAATCCACCTGCCACGGTGAGCATGCCTGGGATACTCCACACCACACTGGGAGTATCTGGGAGTATGGGAGGAGCCCAGGATATAATGCAGACACCGTGTCTTCTGTGAAGGAGCTCTAGTTCAAAATCACCAACCTCTATTAAGGCATCACAGCCACCGAGCAGTGCATTAGCAGGCTCCTTTTGGAAAGGTGATGTGTGCAGCCAAATGCACGGTTCTGCCGTATCGTTCGGAATACAGGCTGGGATGAGGACAGGGAATTGGGGCACTTCACACTCTACACACCTCTGTGTGTATTGACCGACATTTTTATGTCAGCAGTTTATTGACAAGAACAGGTACGCATCTAACAACTTCCTTCTGGATACGGTGATCAAGCTAAAATTTGCCACATGATTTCTTCCCAAAGAACCAATATAAACATTTGAAATTTATGGTTCCCGGCTCCTGCGCTGGTCTTTGGCAGGCAAGCAGCTTCCCACAGACGGGGTTCAACAGTCACTTTGCTCTTTACTTGGTAAGAGTGACATCGCTGTAATTCCCCCACACGTCCAGGTCGTGGGATGACACGCCCAGCACTTCATGCCTCAGTGGCCTGGTCTCAGCCTGCAGTGCAGGGTTAAGGGGGTATCAGACCAGCCTGTGCTTTCTACAAATCCTGTCTGAGATGGCACCTGTTACTCAGCCCTTATCTGGGTCTGGGTGTGCTCAGGGACACCATGACCCCCACACAGCAGAACTGAGCACAGGAAAGAGAGGACAAAACCTCCACGCTGGTGGCAGGCAGCTCACCCGCTAGGCTTCAAGGCAGATGAAGTCAACAAGGGCTTTCTAACTCCATCTGCACAGGAGCTGGGACACTGCTTGGCTAAGTCATGTTTCCTGGTTATGGCTTTGGACTCCTGGAGGACCAACCTGTGCTCTTCATGGTCTGATACCGTGTGTGGTTTAGGATGAGAGTGGTCTGGAGCCTGCTTCAAACACCATTGTCTCTATGGGAGACAATTTGGAAAGATTTGTCAAAATTACAAATTCTCATGTCCTTTGACAAAGCAATTTCTCTTCCAGGAATTTACCCTATGAACTCGCCCACGGACTGAAATGGAGTGTGTCTGTGGACGTTTGTGTTGGCGATGATCACATTGGGAAGAAGTGGAAGCAATCTAACTATCCTTCAATTGGCAATCTCCAAGTAAAGGAATAAACAGAATCTCTGCAGCCTTTAAGACAGGAGGAAGCAGGTGGGCGTGCCCAGAAGTACGGTGAGTGCTAATGTGTAGCATTAAGCAGTAAGGAGGGAGGGAAACTTTAAAAAAATGTGTAGTTTGTGGTGCACAAAGGGGCATTAAGATGAGCCAGACTTAGAATATGGCATAGGCTTGAACTATTGAGAAGGCGACAGGAGAAATGGCAGCAGAGCGCCACGCGTGGGGGAGAGTCATGGCTGAATGCTGGAATCTCAGGTGGGAACAGACTGGGGTGTTCTCGAACCCAAATCTCTGCAGGCTGAACTCTTTCCACGTATCCCACCCTGGACCTGTGGTCTGAACACTTCCATCTACAGAGGTAATGATGTGTCTCTCACGTTTGCCACGAGCATTCCTGAGGCAAGCCTGTGGAGACACCCTGCCCAGTGCCTGGCACACAGTGGGAATTCTGTGCAGTGAGAGCAGCATAGGGACGGGCCACGTAGGGGGTGGCTTCTGTCCCCTCTGGCCGTCCTCCCCCCACATTGCTTTGCCACAGGCATCCCCAGAGGGCTGGGTTGTTTGCAGTGGCTGTATAATATTCCGCAGATGGGGGATGGTGTGTCACTTAGCTGCACCTTAGTTTGGTTTGAAACTGTCAGAGAGAGAGACACAGATGCTCCTCAACTCACAACTGGCTTGTATCCCAGTAAGCCCTGGGTAAGCTGAGGCCCTAAGTCGCAAATGCGTTCAATGGACCTGCCCAGCCTCGCCTGCCTTGCTCATGCCCGGGACACTTACACTAACACGAGCCTGCAGGTGGGCAAACCCCTCTGACACCAAGCTGTTCCATAATAAAGTGTCGAATATCTGATGTAACTTACAGAATATGGCACTGAAAGGGACAAGCAGAACAGTCACGTAGGTTCTGGGGGTGCGGTTTCCGCTGAACTGTATCATTCTCACACTACCGTAAAGATGAGAAACTGTAAGTTGATCTATTGTGAGTCAGGCACCTTCCGTATAAAATACAAATGAGCATCTTTATTCAAGGTCCTTGTTTCAGAAGCACAAATATTCAGGTAAAAAGTAAACCCTTGAGGGGGAAGGTTGTTCATGGACGGTAACTCCTTGCTGTGACATTAACAGTCTGAGGCACCTGTTCTAAAAAGCTAAGTCCAGAATAATGGGGAGGGCAGAGGAGCAGGTGTGAGCATGAGGGAATACGGAGCTCAGGAGGGAAGGCTCGAGGTCACTGGGTGGAAGGATCTGCTTCTGTTCATGTTATCGACCTACGAACCTTCTCAGAACACTCCTTTAACATTTTGGGACCTATACACAGCATCTCAGCGGAAACTAAAAATAGCAAAAAGCCTTGTATTTCCAAAGGGTAAGGAGGCATAACACCAAAATGCAGAAAGTTTCATTTCATTTCGCCACCAAAGAAAACTTTTTTACCTGTTGAGGGAGAAAGAGAATGGCGTTAGAAAGGTCAGTGGCCCCATCTCCTGGGCAGGATCTAGGGGTAGAGGAGAGATGGGAGCTTTGCTGGGGGATAAGGGTGTCACAACGGTTGTGTGACATTGGGCAAAGATGTCAGGATGGTTGGGTGACATCGGGAGAAGGGGCGTGACATGCCTGCTCCCCTGTGCTCCTGACTGTAAGCTTCATGAGTCTTCTTTGAGAATTGCATGAGCTGAGCCCTCTCTAAATGAAGCCACCACCACCATCTTCCTTCTTTATAATGCTCATCTGCTGTGAGCACTCCAAGGCTGAGGGAGGGAGCACTCGGTGTGACCCCAGGAACAATCCTGAAGTCTCTGCTCCAGGCACTGCCTTGTGCTTGCTCAGAGTGCTCTGGAGGAATGCCGGCACCTTGACTGCTGGTGGCCCACCAGATGCAGATTCCCTCCGGTGGGGCCAGACTCAAAAAACAACAGCAAAAGATGCAGCAAGGTCGCTCTGTGGAGAGCTGGCCAATCTACTAATTATGGTCACTTGGGACTCACTCTGCAAGGGGCCTGCCGAATATCTCATGTAAGTTACAGAATATGGCACTGAAAGTGACAAGCAGAACATTTATGTAGGTTCTGGGGGTGTGGTTTTGTGGAACCCTGGCAGCTGTCCGTGAGGCAGGCCCAGCTATGACCTGATGAGGAAGCACCAGGTACCCCCTGCAAGAGTTAAATGAAGCCCCTGGACTAAGCCTAAATCTAAACCCTTGGTCCAGGCTTGCCAGGTGTCCTACAGGAGATGGAGGGCAGCAGGAGGGAGCCCTGACCAGCACAGGTGTTCTAGAAGGTGTGGAGAGAGACACCGGACAGCAGAAGGGCAGGGGGAGCAGCAGGAGGTGGCCTCTGGACATGGTCAGCCAGTGATGTGGCAGAAGAAACCTAGAGGACGCCACAGAAGCGGGGGCCTGAGCTGTCTCACGGACCTCACAGTCTCTCCCAGGGGGTTTCTGTGTTCCTGTCCTCCCACTGAAACCTGATCCTGTCACCTGGCCCCACTCCTGGTGGAACGCCCTGAGCGTATGTTGACTGACTGAGTAGACACATGGAGACAACTAGAGAACGCCCAGGTTAAGTTCACTGTCTCAGTGAGGGTGAACTCAGCACTGTCCCTGCCGGGCTGCGGGAGGGCCCGTGTGGCCAGCGTGTTCCCCACTCTGCAACCCCTCCTCAGCCACCACTGACGCAGCAGCTAAGCCTGGCGCCTGTCCGGATCCTGCTCCTGGGCACCTCTCCGCAGGCCCACCGTATGCCCACCTTTTCCCCATGACCCCCACAGAACTAGAATGGGCACAGGTGCACCCCATGGCTGCCCCCAGAGAGGCACCCACACCCCCAAGTTTGGGTGTGACGACTTCCCCCCACATGCAGACTCCCATGCTTCTCAGGTGTGGGGAGGAAGGCTCATCTCCCCAGGCCAGAGCACTTGTTTTCTAATACTCTCCACGCACATCTTCCGGCAGAGCCCTAGGCGTCTCGGCCCAGCTCCGGTCCCGATGTGCTTGCTCACTCAGGTGGCGTCTTAGAAAATGTTGTGATGATCAGTCCCTCCATCTGCTCACTGTGGGTTCTGTTTAGGCTTAAATAGGAAAGTGCTTAATGGAGTTCCTAGCCCCAAAGACCATAGCCAATCATTTCTCTTTTTTTTTTTTT
>NW_003852668.1:252197-253917 GCF_000181295.1 Otolemur garnettii | reverse complement strand
TAGCTGGGACTACTTGGCAGTCCCCACCTGCCAAGCACTGGGCTATTTTTCAGAGATGGGGTCTCCCTCTTGCTCAGGCTGGCCTCAAACTCCTGAGCTCAAATGATCCACCCCTCCCCTGGGGTCATAGCAGGACATCTTCTCTCACCCCGAGAGGTGACAGCAGGAACTGGGCTTTGTCTGTCTGTCCCTCCAGGACCCCTGCTGCCGACTCAGATCATGGTGGCCTCCCTTCCGCTCACACAGAGTCCTGGAGTCCTAGTTCATTCTCTCCGCCTCGCTCGACTTCTGTGCAGGGAGGCTGCCCAGTTTCTTTGGTCCTCTACTAAGGAAGTTTTGGAAAGGAAATGCTTTGAAATCCAATCTGGCCCACTCTCCCAGGGCAGGCTGTGGGGGTAAAAATACAGAATAAATCCCAAGGACAGATATTTTCAAAAACATCAGAAATTTTACTTTGCATTCTTTGGAAACCTCAGACCATCACTAGCTGTTTGGATTTCTCAATTCCACTGTACTTTTTAAATCAGACGTCGCTCCCCTTCATCCCGGTGGGAGGCCTCTGGTGATTAAATGCGACCTGGTGTCTCCCCTCTCCATACAGATCCAGATACTGAAACTGTGACTGCTGTCGTTTCAACTATGCCCTCATTTTAAAATCCATAGTGCCGCCGGCTCTGGACCCTGTGGTTAACTTTATTTAGCTTCCCGACATCCTGATGGAAAACTGTCTGTAACCCAGAAACCAATCCCGCCGTGTAATATTAATAACAGTCCATAAACAGCGGCTTCTTGTTCCCGCTCCTCCCCTTTCAGGCCGTGGTATTTTTTCCTACTTGGGCAGGAGGGTGGGTCCTGAGTTCTAAAGCTTACTGTAAAAATTCAAAGAGACTAGAGTTTTCTTTTCCTTTTGTCTCTGGGCACTTTGTTTTCTTCCCCTTTAGCTCGATTTCTAGATAAAACAGAAAAACGTTAAACAATGAAAAGGGACGTCTGTAGTGTTCCCATCGGCAGCACAATCCCACTGCAAAAGAAAATAAGTCTTGTGTATCGCTTTTTCACGTCCGTGCCCAGAAACACTAGCCTATTCCTTTAAAAGAAGGACCAGGACCACAGTTTAATTTGCTCGACATCCAAATACCGCAGGATAAAAATACAGGGTGGCAATAAAGTTTGTGTGCAATTTAAATAATGAGGTTGCGGAGGAACTTTAGGACAATAAAGTTTGCAAACTCCTCCTAGTAAAAGTGCTACGTTCCTCATGGCTGAATAAGGCTACGGTCACCTTCCGAGGACGCACTCCCCTTGGCCATCTGGTGACTGGAGCCATATTCAGCCATGAGGTATGTAGCACTTTTTCTAGGATGCGTTCACAAACTTAATTGTATGACCTCCGAATATTTCTGGCCTCTTCTAGTAACTGAAAAACCAAAAACCAACACATAAGTTAGGAGCCAGCTGCTAATCAGGCACCATGACCCTGCCGTTCACAGAGGCAGGAGCCAGGGGCAGATACTTGCATCTCAGCACTATTTCCATAAACAAACAAACAAACGAACAAACAAACAAACAAAAACAGAAAGAGAAAAGCAACCGAGTTGAGACTACTTTGAGCGCAACTTGGGTGTTAATTTAGACTCTGGCTGTGGCTGCACAGAGGCGGGAGGAGCCTGGCTCTGAGAAGCATCTGGCTGACAGCGCCTCCCTGGGAGCGCCAGATCAT
>NW_003852668.1:248401-251999 GCF_000181295.1 Otolemur garnettii | reverse complement strand
TCGCGTGATTAAAAATTTATTTAAAAAAAATAATGAGAAAGCAAGTTGCTTTGTGCTTTACAGAGTGAGTGGTTTTGTTTGGGATACGGCTGGGGAATTCAGGACTGGCCGGGTGTGGAAGCTTTGT
Source organism: Otolemur garnettii (assembly GCF_000181295.1). Classification (NCBI taxonomy): domain Eukaryota; kingdom Metazoa; phylum Chordata; class Mammalia; order Primates; family Galagidae; genus Otolemur; species Otolemur garnettii. Next base: position 251,872 of record NW_003852668.1, on the reverse strand, counting down.
CAGTCAACTGTGGAAGTTAAATGAAGACTGTCTTGTTTCTCACGAGTCCATGGGGTGGTTGGGCCCATGAGAATGATCTCGGCCTGGCTCGCTCCGGTCCACTGTTGGGTCTTGGTGTGGGGTTCGGGGTGGGGTAGGGTGGGGTGGGGAATGGAGACATAGACTCCCTGACTCCAGACAGGAAAGGCTCTGAGGTCGCGTTGCAAGGGCACGAGTACCTTTGCCACCAACCTCAGAGCCTCTCCTGCCAGGAATGGGGAAGTCTATTTCTCCATCCCTGGGGTCTGGACGAGACTTGTCCCTCGCTCCAGACCACAGAATGAGACAGAAATGCATCTGTCATTAGAACTGCTAGCGAGAGTTAGGCCTCAGGTGGCCGTGGGCACGTCCACTCTAGAGGGCTGGAGTTCCTGCCAAGGCAGCCCCCCACCGAGACCACAGTCATTCTTGCAGTCAGTGTCAGAGGACTCCCAAATCGGGGGCTGAATATTATCATTTTCACAGCTACTCAAACTTCCTGCACAAAGACAGCGTCTAGGAGGAACACACGAAACCCAGGAGCCCGAGGAGGAAAGCAAAGCAGAGGGTCCCTGCAGCCGCCCCGCCAGCCGTGGCTACCCAGAGGAGAGCCACTGTGTCCTGTGAAGTAGATAAGGGGAAGTCAGGCAGAAGGAAGGGCAGGCCAAGGCCGCCAAGTCCAACCAGCCTCGGAGAAATGGGTCCCAACAGGCAAGCCCAAAGGAAAACCGGAGTAGAGTTTTGTAGAGAGCCTGGCTTTTCCTCCACCACACAAAGATGTAAAAACGCCTGCATTTTTTATTTTTACCAAGTAAGTATAAGATGCTCTGTGCCCCAGTCCTGGGCTGCTGGCAGGTCCAGTGTGTGCCTTTTCTGAGTCTCCCTTCTCAGCCCGTGGAGCTACAACTGCCAGAAGCTTGTGTCCGGGTCTTTCTGGCTGAGCACAGTGGGGTGTTCTGAGCGTGGGGCAGCCCCCCAGGGAATCACCTTCCTATGCATTCATGTAGTGGGAGCTGGCAAGGCATCCACTGCTCCTGAAACCCTTTCCATCTTGGGCTTCCTGACCACATCCACCCGCGAGAGCCCCAAGTGACCTCAGCGACACTCGGCTCAGCTCTTCTCCAAAACAAAAGCCTCTCAACTCTGACCTAGGTACTGTGGGTACCTAGATTTGCTGGAACTTAAAGCAGAAAAGGCTGGCAGGGATAGAGATGGGGAAGAAGAATGTCTCTGCTTTTCCCAGACCCCTTCACAGAGGTGAAATGAAACCTAAGTTAACATCTGGATAGATGAGTCTGTCACTTGTCCTTCTCTGTGCGTCTGTCATCAGAACCGCTGGGGAGAGGCAAACTGGTCTCACTCCTCAAGGTCCACCCTGCAGACCTTTCTCCTGGAAAGGCTTTGGAGGACTCCCTAGCTGGGGACACAGGGGGTCCTTTCCCATCTACTAACACTCCGCCCCACCCCCACACATCCTTTATTTATTTCTTTTCCAATTTAAAGAAAGAATGAAAACTTGGCTTAGCTCATAGCTAAACTAGTTTTTATTTATGTCATGCTTCCTTTTATGAAGCAAGAGCTTCCTTGATCCTTGCCAAGGTGATAAGGTTGAGTCTTCTCAGGGTATTCCATGGTGAAGCCACTTGGCCCCATTCAGGGCTGACTTCTTGACAACGTCCCAATCACTGGGACTTACCCCCTCCCTTCAAGGTCCCCCAGCTCCTCAGGCTCAAGGTGTCTGAGGAGCTGGGGGACCTTGAAAAGAGGTCCTTTACCTTGAATCCAACCCCCTACAGGAGTCAGGAAAGTGCTGCTCTGGCAACAGACCCCTCCTTCTCCCTGGTGTGAGAATTTGGGGTCCGTGTGCCTGTCTTCTTCCCCTCTCTTCCCATTCCCCGAGTCCACCTGATGCCTCACTGCCCCCCTCCTTCCCATGCTTACCACCCCCACCTCCTCACACTCCAACTTCTCCAGGGTCCACCTGGCCTTGGCTTCCATCCTCCCTCCTCCAGCCCATGTGGGAAGTCTCTACTCTGGGGAGATGCTTTGAGATTTAAAACCTTGAAGACAAGAAAACTGGTGTCCTATCCAGTACTTCTACTCCAAGAATCTTGCCCAGGGGTGTACCTGGGACACTGCAGGATTGATTGAAGCTCAGCACGGTTTGCTTATAGGGGATTCTAAGCAACCCTAGACTCCCTGCAACAGAAGCTTAGATAGAGTAGAGCATTACTTGAGTGTTATTCACCCAGTAAAACAGTCCTTCAAGTGTTTTAATGGCAGAGAAAACACTCACAATATAGTGTAATGAGATACTACATACGAATATTCATGTCATCTGAAACACACACATGCACAGGACTGAAAAGGGAGCCAGACTGTTGCCAGCAGTTATCTCTGAATGAAGAGGGAATGGGTGGTTTTGTTTTCTTATTTCTAATTTAATGTATGGCCTGCATCTTCTATGCTGAATGTGGATTACGTTTATATTCAGCTAAGGATTATGCTTTCTTGAGAGAAGACCAGGGAGGCATATGGAGGAAAAAACCTAAAAACAGCATCTAAGACCCTTGTTGGACCCTCCTTGCTGTGGGCCTACAGTTAGGCCCCCCAGGAGGGCAGCCAGGATTCAGAGGACTCACCCCTGCATCTGTCTGGAGGGCTGGCTGGTGTCAGGGGCAACACAGGGACCTCACTGGCTCAACTCTGCAAAGGTTGTTTCCAGCTCCTTCCTGGGGGAGAGGGGAGGCAGGTGGGGAGACTATCCACACCTTTCTCGGAGGCCGAGCTGGCTCCTCACAGGTGCCACCATCCCAAACATGTGGCTTGCCAGGTCCACAGGGGAAGGGAGAGAGAGAATGAAGAGGAAAGTCTGTGGGCCAGACCACCCTACTCCCGCCTGCGTCCATCAGTCCATGTCAGTGGTGCAGCTCCTACCAGGGTCAGGAGCACAGTTTAGCTGGACGTTCGGGGAAAGGAAACCACAGCTTTCCCTGAGGACTAGCATTCTAGTCCCAAAGATCCTCATGTCCACAAGTGGCCAGCAGAGCCCTGAGGTGGGGAAGGGAAGCCACAGCTCCTCACTTCCCCAGGATGATGCACAGGACCCACCAGCCCCAGGGCAGCCTTGTCTGTCTCTGAGTTGCAGCCCCTGGAGGTGCAGACCAGAGTCTGTGTCAGGCCTCCTGCTGCAGGAATCCCCTGTGGCTAGAGGGGTCCTGCCTCCCCCGGTGGGGTTCCAACATCTCTCCTTGCTGGAAGGCACAGGAGGATTCCAACTGCTACCTGGAGAAGGAAGCTGAAGGTTGAGAGCCAGCTGTTCTCAGGGCCGGAGGGCTGCGGGACACCCAGAAAGTGACCATCCTCTCACCTTCACACCCACAGCCTATGTCCTGTCTTCCTGTCAAGCTCAGCTGTTTGAGGCCATGTAGTCTACACAGGGAATGCAATGCT
>NW_003852668.1:244744-247347 GCF_000181295.1 Otolemur garnettii | reverse complement strand
GGCTTATCACCGGGCTGGCTCTTGGACAAGAACTGGATATCAAACCAAAATACATTTATTGTTTAAATCTTACTGTGGGGTCGGAGAGTTCCTTACTAAAGACAAAGTGTTTTAAAGTCGAGTTTCTCTTTAAAGTTTAATTGGGTCCTCAGAGGATGGAATTTGATTTGCCCTACAGAGGAAATGGAGTGACTGTGCCTCAGGCCCAAATCCCTGAGCAAGCCACCTCCAAATGCGCTAAGCCCCAGCACCCTGCTGAAGCCCGGGGGACTCTTCTGAAGGGGACTAGTTCAGAGGACCCAGACCCCAGAGGAGCCTCAGGGCCAGTGACTAGGACCATGCTTCCCAAGCAAACGTGCAGGAAAATGCCCAGAGACAATACCTCTTCAAACTTCCCACCAGAGCATCCACATCAGACGGGGACCCTTGAGTACCAGGTGCTGGACCTGTAGCCCAAATATGTTGGTCCAACTTAGGGTTCCTTTACTTCTATCTAAAGTTTATAGGAACCTGGGTGGTACCTGTGGCTCAGTAGGTAGGGTGCCAGCCCCACATATCCAGGGTGGCAGGTTCAAGCCCTGTCCTGGCCAAACTGCAACAACAACAAAAAAATAGCCAGGCATTGTGGCGGGCACCTGTAGTCCCAGCTACTCAGGAGGCTTAGGCAGGACAATCGCCTAAGGCCAATGGTTGGAGGTTGCTGTGAGCTGGCACTTGTTGTGACACCATAGCACTCTACTGAGGGCAACGGATGTAGTGAGACTCTGTCTCAAAAATAAATAAATAAATAATAAAGTCTGTGGGAACCCAGCATCCAACTCCACTATGTAAGTCCACCCTGTGGTTCCCCATCCTACAGCTCACTAACCTGCTCTCCACCTCTCACTCAGTTTTATTCTCCCCAGCACTTATCCGATGTGCATTATTTGCTTGTGTGTTTAGAATAGATGCTTCTAAACAGACCCAGAAGCAGAATCTGCCGCAGCCCTAACGCAGAGTGCCTCGCCTCTGATAAGCTCTCAACAAAAGTGTTCTGAGCAAATGAATTTCACGGGGGAGGGGGAAGTGAGGAGGGCTGGGTTGTACAAGGTCAGTCTTTTTATGGGAATTCTCCTATACAGAATAATGTATTTTGTCCTTGAAAACTGGGAGCAGAAAGTCTATCGGAACATCCACACGACAACCTGTGTGTGAATGTTCATTGCAGCTGTATTTGCAACACCCTGAAATTGGGAAACAACTTGCAGCCCTTCAAGGGGTGAAGGGTGGTACGTCCACACCATAGAGATTAAATACTACTCAGAAATAAAAGAGAAGGAACAGATTGGACAGGTAGCAAGAGAACTTCACCACATGAAAAATGTCAGTCTCTAAAAGAATACATATTATATAATTTTATTGACAGTGTTTGTACCTGGTTGGTGGAGGAAGACATATGTGATGAAAAAGGAGAAGCCAGAGGAGTGTCTGGGGTCACAGGGCAGTTCTATAGCTTGCTGGGGATGATGTGATGAAATCGCTTAGAGCTGCACACACATGGTGTTTCCACACACACACACACACACACACACACACAAAATGCGTGAAATCCAAATAAGGTCTGTGGATTGCACCTGTGTAAATTCCCTGGTTTTGATGTTGCACTGTATCTTAATTCATTTTCTGTTGCCATAACAGAATACCTGAGACTGAGTAATGTATAAAGAAAAGAAATGTATTCCTTGTAGTTCTGGAGGCTGGGAAGTCCAAGGTTGGCAGGCTGCCTCTGGTCAGGGCCTTCTTGCTGGTGGGGACTTTGTGGAGTCTTGGGTAGGGTGACCAGACGTCCCGCTTTTGGCAGGACAGTCCTGCTTTTGAACAATTTGTCCTGCATCCTGTGGCATTTTAAAAAAGTCCCGATTTTTGGAAAGAATGCACAAACGGGTGGGAGAACAAGAAGGGAATATATGGTTTTCAGCTGCCATGTGGCTATTTCTCCAGAATATGAGTTTTATATTATTATTGTTAATTTTATAATGTTAAACTGTAATAATAACAAATAATTGCTGAGAAGTGATTATGGAGAACTGCTTATCAAAGTTTGCATTGTTGTTAGGCCCTGCCCTGCCCCGTCCCCTGCCCTGCCCCATCCCCACCCCGCCCCCACGGCCATGTTGTCCTGCCTTACCAATGTTAAAATCTGGTCACCCTAGTCTTGGGGTGACACAGGGCACCCCATGGCGAGGGGGCTGAGGGGATCACTTGGGCCTCTGTTCTTTCTCTTATAGGTGTCAAGCGGCTGATATCCCACCCTCAGGACCTCCTTTAATCCTGACTACCTCCCAAAGGTCCCACCTCGCAATAACACAGTCAGACTTCCTACCCTCTGTGGGGTAAACTCCCACAAAAATTAAATGAAATGTGCTCTTTTAATTCCAGAAACTGAGTGAAAAGACTTGTGAGTATTATGGACTTTTGTCGAGGCCTAAGTGACCTGGGAAAGCACAGTGGGGGCCTGCAGGCAAGGCTTAACAACCTCCTACATGGAACCCCAACTGCACAGTCAAGTCAGCCTGCCAGAGAAGGGTTGAAATGGCCCATCTGGCTAAGGCGCCAGCCACATA
>NW_003852668.1:241362-243970 GCF_000181295.1 Otolemur garnettii | reverse complement strand
TTGGAGGTTGCTGTGAGCTGTGATGGCATAGCACTCTACCCAGGGGGACAGCTTGAGGCTCTGTCTCAAAAAAAAAAAAAATTAAGGATGTTAAGATTATTGATCAATGTGGTATACATGGCTGGCTCCCAATAAAAGGGAGTGGAAAATAAAGACATTTTGCTACATGCCATCTAAGAGTGTGCAGTCATTTCTTGCCTTCATACAATTCTTGGAGCGAGCTTGCACCCGCAGCCAAGTCGTCCTTCTCTCCCTGTGAGAAAGAACCACCCAACACCCTCTTAATACTGCTAAACCAAGTTCCAACATGACTTTCAGAGGAATCATTCAAACATGGCGTACTAGAAGTACATGAGATATTAACATTAGGCAAACTGCAACTTCCTGTGAATCTATAGTTATTTCAAAATTCAAAAGTTTTAAAATCATACTGAAGTATTCTTGGTTCAGATAGGGACTCTATCTTGTTTTAAAATGCATATAATTAAGGAGAGATAATTTTATACTGTTGAGCACAACCTCACTGCAGAAATGTTTTTCAATCCTACTGTACACATGTCTCCTACACAAGAAGGAACAATTACCCAAGTTCTTGGTAGCTTCTGGTCATTAGCCATCTGTCAGATTGGTGGTATGCAAGCACCTCCTCCCATTCCAAAGCTTGTCTGTTGCTTTGTTCACTGTTTCCTTAGCAAAAAATTTTTCACTTAATCAGGTCCCATTTATTTATTTTTGTTGTTACTGCAATTGCGATTGGGGTCTTCTTCATAAATCCTTTCCCAAGATCGATAGCATTAAGAGTTTTTCCAACTTTAGAGTTTTTATAGTTTTGTGTCTTCGGTTTAAATCTTTTATCCATTGTGAGTTAATTTTGGTAAGTGGTGAGAGGTGTGGTCCAGTTTCACCTTTGACATGTGGCTAATCAGCACTCCCAGAACCATTTATTAAACAGGGATTCTTTGCCCCAGTGTTTGTTTTATCAAAGATCGGATGGTGATATGAGATGGTTTCATGTCTAGGGTCTCTGCCATGGAATACTATTCAGCCATAAAAAAGGGTGGCGCCTATGGCTCAGTGAGTAGGGTGCCAGCTCCATATATTGAGAGTGGCGGATTTGAACCCAACTCTGGCCAAACTGCAACAACAACAACAACAAAAAACAATAGCCGGATGTTGTGGTAGGCGCCTGTGGTGCCAGCTACTCTAGACGCTGAGGCAAGAGAATCACCTAAGCCCAAGAGCTGGTGGTTGCTGTGAACTGTGATGTCACAGAACTCTACAGAGGACAACAAAATGAGACTGTCTTTTAAAAAAAAAAAACGGTGGCTATTTTGTTACAGCTTGGATGGATTTGGAGAACATTTTACTAAGTATCATAAAAATGGAAAAACAAGCATCTCTTGTACTCAATACTAATTTGAAACTTGGAGATTAACAAAGGGCTCACGTGACAGAAAAACTCAATTAAATCCAAGAAGGGGGCTGGGGTCTGGGGGCCCCTCCCAGTGGGGACAATGAGCAGGGGCATGGCACACTTCCTGGCTGAGGGCCACAACTGCAGCTTGGACTTTTCCTTCCAAATGCAAATAATGTAACTGAAGTGTAGGAACCCTCTTATTAATCTGAAATTTAAAAAAAGAAAGAACAATTAAGCCAGAAATAAGTAACTATCTACTTTCACTTGAACCTGAGGAGGAAATACCCCGCAGGAGGACTCGCCTTCCTGCTTCTCACCTGCCAGTCCGGGGCAGGGCCCTGTGGACAGCTGCATAAAGCCCCCAGAGAAGGCCATGTCCAGACAGGAGTATCAGGGGCTGTGTGATGGTGACTGAGACTCGGCAAGGACCCACAACTCAAGCCAAGCAAGAGGAACAGAGTCCCGGGCAGCTAGGACCTGGTCTGAGAGGGCCACCATGTCACTTCCACCCCCAGCCACGTGGGCCCTGAGAAAAGCTCTGACATCAGGGTCTGTCCCTGGCTTGGACGTGAGGGTGGACCCCTGAGACCCTCGCCCTTTCCTTCTTTTCCCACCCAGTTCCTCCCTTTCTTAATGCCTGGCTGCACAGTTACTACTTGGGTCAGAATCTGGGTAGCCCAGAGGAAATATGGGAGCCCTAGAAATAACTCGACTTACTCCAAAGCCCTCACCACAGAGGTGGGGCTTGGAAACTCAGATGTCTCCTCTAGCGACCTGTGCAGTAAGGGGGTGGGTGGGCCGAGCAGGCTGACTGCTCCCGGGGGATGCAGAGTGACCAAATGGCCTGTCTGGCCGAGACAAGCCAGAAACCTAGGTCGTGATGTGTGAAATACACTGTTTTGAGTATAATGAAAATGTTGATGGCCCCTCATGGACTAAACACAGTAACAAAACCCCAGCCTGCTCCTGCCAGCTCACTTCCAAACCATGGAAGGAGGGCCAGGCCCCACTGAGGGACACCAGCTCTAGCCCCACAGACCTGCATCTGTTCTGAGCGTTTGGAGAAAAGTGACTTCCCGGGGGAAAGGAGGCAGAGTTGGGGCCACTGTGGTCTGGACTGGCTCCATCATCAAGAATTTTACAAACGGGATGTGCTGGGACAAAACGTGCCCATGAGGACGTTTCCAATCT
>NW_003852668.1:236402-241290 GCF_000181295.1 Otolemur garnettii | reverse complement strand
AGTCCGGGGTCTGAGAACACCAGGGGGCAAGTGCAGAGAGCTTCAGGAAATGTCAGGGACTGCGATTAGAGCAGCTTTGCTATTCTTCAAGAACTTGGGTAAATATTGAATTACTTTTCACTGTCACATCGTGTGTTTGCTTTCAGTAAGACCTTGCCGAGCTCGGACTGGTCTGGGCTATGGGGATTAGTCTGTTTACTGCGTAGAAAGTACCATCTACAAACTGAAGACAAGGCTTCCTCATCTCCGTAATCCCCAGGTCCAGGGTTGCTTTCTGGAAGATTTCTTCTGGGCCTTGCCCACGGTTCTTGTTGGTGACTGCCTTAAAAATGACAGTGTGATTTGGGAGCACAGAGGTCAAATAAGGAGAGGGAAGCTGGTCCCCTTCATGCCACGGGTGGTCTGGGAAGGCAGGGAACTGCTCCTTAGGCTAAGGGCAGAAGACTGGGGCAGGAAGGGAGCATGTCATGCAGAGACATTAAATTCAGTGGTGACATGGGAGCAGGGCAGGGCTTGTCCAGCAATCTGTGGGACCACCAGGCAGAAGTTATGAGGAGGGACTGATGGGTGAGGCTTTTGGGAGAGAATTTTCCCAAAGGAAGAGAGCCAGGCAGGCAAGGTCAGGTGGAACCAAGCCTTAGTCATTGGAGGGTGACAGAAAGTGAGCCCAGCCCCTGTGACCCCAGTGCATCCTGTGGAACCTGGCCAAAGTCCTGGGGAGAAAAGGCTTAGAGCCAAGGCAGAAAGAGGTGTGCTTATCACAAGCTCGTGGGGCCCTGGGGGAACCAGAAAGAAGAGGTCTCTCATCCCCACGTGCCCCCGGAGCAGCCCTCAGCTGTGCTTCCAGAGGGGACTGCACCCTGGGAGGGCCCACAGAGTCCAAGAAGCAGCTGGTGCCCCGTCGAGGGGGACACACGGCCAGGTGGGACAGCCCCTAGAGACCACAGAACTCCTGGGGAGGGGCAGCCTAAGGCCATCAAATAACAGGAAGAGGCAAGAAAATCCGTGCGGTAAGTGAAGAAATAGCACAAATTTAACCTCAAGTCTTGGGAGCTCAAGAAAGCCCAGGACACAGGAGCATCCAGATGTCTCCCAGTGATCATTCTTGGGCATGTCATGTTCACTGTGTGGAGATTCTGAGTTCCTGAGGGCAGGAATATTTGTCTCTTTCACACCACGCTCCACTCCAGTGACCAGCAAAGTGCCTGGTATATAGTAAAGTTGATACTGACGGTCTGAATAAATTTCCCGTAGTTATACCACCGTAGAGCTTCACATTAATGGTTCTCAGGCTTTCTACGGCAGCAGGTGGCTTTCTTACAATAAATCCTAGTGAGGAAGTCCATAGTACAGGACAGTCAATGTGGGGCGCTCTGTAGGAGAGGAGACGTACGTAGTGAGGGGTCTGGGCCAGACCAGCCGCCAGCCTCTTGGCAGGCCCTGAGAATGCACCAGGCAGCCCCTGGGACTGCAAACAAGTTTGTTTGAAACACAAGTATGATGTTTTGTACAACAGGGAAGCTGATGAAGACGTCCCCACAATGACCTTCCCCTCAGGTGACATTTGGAGAACACTCAGTGACAGGAGAGGAGGCCCCTGGGGGAGTCTTCACGCCCACTCAGCATATGGATGGGGGGAGAAGTGAGAGTCGGGGCACCCTGGAGTTCATTATGCAGGGACAGAGCGACCAAACCCTGGAACAGCAGCTCCTCCAGCCAACTTGACAGCGCTGACACTTCATAAATATTCATGGCCACGGGCTCAGCAGTTTCCGAATATCCCTAAGTTTGCAGTCTGCCTCAGCGCTGCCCAGGACAGCAAGCCAGGCTGAGCAGAGACACAGCCCTGGCTGGTTTATAAAGTGCTGAGTTTAATTCTATTACTATTTTATCCCTCCCCACAAAAACTCAAATTTTGCATTTATAGTGAGTTATTCCTGACTATGTCTAGGGGAAATGACACAAGGTCTGCAACAGGACACACCCCGAGCAACTCAGGAGATGCTGGAGCTCCCGTTTCCATGGGCATCCCTGGCGTTCACCACACCTGTGTTCAGAGAGTCAGAGCACAACGACAATGCCGGCTGCTGAAGCAAAGTGCCAGGGACCGTGCAGCGCCCACTCAGGCTCACCCCCCCCCCCGCCGCAGCTCTGTCACTGTGCTTGTGAATGTCACCGATCGTTCAGCTTCCTTGGTTTCTCTGTGTCTTCCTTCAACATCTCTGGTATGGGAATGATACCTACATGGGTTTCCTGTCACCGCTCTGACAAATTATCACAAACGGAGCAGCTTAAAACAACCCAAACTTCTGATCTTACAGTTCTGGAGGTCAGAAGTCTGACATGGGGCTTACTGGGCTAACATCAAGGTTCCAGCAGGGCTGTGCTCCTTCTAAGGGCTCTGAAGGAGAATCTGTTCTCTGCCTCCTCCAGCTTCTGGGGGCCACCTGTGTTCCTTGGCTCCTGGCTTCTTCCTTCATCATCCAAAGGCTGCAATGGCAGTTGGGTCCTCTGACACGGCACCACTCTGACTCCCTCCTGCTGTTCTGTGAGTGAGGACCCTGTGATTATACTGAGCCCTTCCAGAATAATCTCCTAACTTAAGGTCAGCTGATTAACAACCTAAATCTATTTGCAACTTTAATTTCCTTTTGGCATGTAAGGAAGCATATTCACAAGTTCCAGGAAAGAGGACATGGACATCTCTGGGGGTTGTGTTTCTGCTGACCACAATACCTATTCCCCAGTGTGATGGGGGCGGCAGAGGGAGGGTGACAGGAGGGCAAGCAGCTAACCGAGTGCTGCTTCTGGAAGCTGGTGACACAGGCACACAGACGCCAGAAAGCAGAAGACAGGCACTGTCTTACATTACCCGCCAAGACCTGCACGTCCCAGCAAGGCCTATTTCAGCTTTGACCACCTAGCCTCCCAACCTTAGGACAGAGCAGACATCTGTCATGTGTAGCCAACCTCCCTTTTGTCTGGAATCAAAATGACAAGCAGAGTACATGCCCATAGCCATTCTGCCACAGGCAGCAGAGACAATCAGCATCCCTGTGGCAACTCGGAGATGCCCTGGACCACACAGCTGCAAATGTCCCCTCAGACGTGGGGAAGCCAAGTCCCAGTGCCCCCCAGGAACAGACACTCCCCTTCTGTGCCACTCGGAATAGTTCAGCCTTGTTTTCAGGAGACAACCGTATGGCCAGTCTCATCCCTGACACAGAGGTGATAGGAAGCCCCATGTGGGTGTGAGCTGTCCAGATTGTGAGGTGATGGCCAATTCTCATTCCCGTGGGGCCTGTCAGCACCATGGCTGTTCCCCCAGACCTCACGAGCTCTTCTGGACGCCATCCTTATCCTGCAAAGCCTGAACAATTCATAGAGGACAGGACACCCCCCCCATCCCCCCAAGAGTCCTTTCTGCTTAACATTTGCCCCACACATCACACTCCACCGTCCTCATGGTTTCCAGGTAACAAAGGTTCAGGAATCCTCCAGGAAGGTCTGCGGAGACGGATGAACTGCAGATTCCTAATTCATACACACAGCAAGAAGGACGTGAAAGGTCAGAAGAGGCCTAGTCGTTAGCCCGGGAAGTGACTAAGCAGCAACAGCTGTCTCTGATTTTTCTAGCAGGCAGCGTGGGACAGTGGGGGAGCCACTGAGGGGTTTGCACAAGAACCCCACCACTTTTGAAGGCTTGCTTGAACTCATTAAGCTCTCTGAATCTGTTTCCACCTCTGGAAAGCATTGAGAATAACCTACTTTGCAGTATGGTGGTTAAAAACTAACGAGGGAGTATCTATCAAAGTCACCACATCTGGTGCCAAATTCTGTTCTGATTGCCCATTGCTGCACCTTAAGGATCCCAAAACACAGAGTTCAACCGCAATCGTTTCATTGCCTCTTACAAATTCTGAGCGTCGGGGATCCCGGCAAGGCTTAGCCAGGACGCACCTCTGCCCCTCCTGTGGCCAGTGGTGCTGCTCATGGCACCTAGCAAGTGACAGCCTGGCCGTCAGCTCACACTGTGTCACTGCTCCCAGGGGAATTCAGGGAATTCAGGGTTGGGTGCTGTGAGCTTCAGGTCACAACACTTGTGTGGACTGATTGACAGGCAACTTTGTGGGTTTTGTTGCGTGTTACTGAAAAAAAAATTGGTTGTGTGCAGTGTTTTCTTTATAATAAAACATCAGCTGAGAAGGGCTTAGCGTTTCCTGCCCCTGGGAAACGTGACTGAGTCTTTGGTGTTCAGCCTCACGACAGTGCTGTCCTCTAGTCCTTTTCTATCGGTCATGACGTCAAAGATCTACCGAGTTAGCCGTTTTTCTGTCTTTTTCCGTAGCTTCCTCACAAACTATAAATGTTACTTCAAGCCCTTTCTAGAACAGCTTCACTTGCTGGTTGGCAAATTCCCTCTTCCTTTTCCCCAGTGTGTTATATTCTGGATGCAATCACCCCGAGCTCACAGCCAGCAGCACCGCGCTGTGACTCGAGCCTGGACCAAGCCTCCTGACACCCGCGCTCGCTCCGCAAGGCACCTCACAGCATTCTTGCCCTGAGGAGCATGAGGCGGCTCTTTAGCACTATACTGGGGGGGGGGGCCACTTTAAGAACAAAATCAACAAACAGCACAAAAATTCCCCACACATGGACTCTTGTTTGCAGTACCGAGAGCGGTAAGGAAGGCCGGGCTAGGGGGTTCCAGGTGTCCAGCCTCTGCACACAGCGTGAATAGTACCAGAGGGCTACAAGTATTGATTTTGGAGTTACAAATAAATTTTAGTGAGAAGATAAATTTGCAAATACAGAGCCTGCAAGTAACGAGAATCCACTGTATTTGGTGCATTCTCAGGAATGGCTGGGAGGGCTGTGCTGAGCGGGG
>NW_003852668.1:229720-236206 GCF_000181295.1 Otolemur garnettii | reverse complement strand
AAATATACCCTTTCCCCAGACCTGTCTAATTGTGCTGTGTTTTGAGCATGAAGAACATAATATAAAAAATTTGATTGTACCATAATTAGGCCAAAATGCATTAAAGCTGGCGATCCTCGAATGTCACTATTCTGCGTGAGTCCCCTAAGAAATTATCAGCAAGAACATATTTATTAGACAGAATAAATCCAACAGCAAACCATTCCCTCTTAGTTACACAACTCTTCATCTTACCCATTTAGAAATGTCTTTCCCACTTACTCCATCAATAAAAGAGCCAAATCATTTATCATCCACCGAGGACACTCTCAGTGATGCCGGGATCCAAGTCAGGACATCGCACCCATCCCAGCTACAATTGTGTTCATAACAAATATAACTGACAAGATCTCGACTATGTGTACACTGCAAGGGTATATTCCTAAACAACTAAGAGTGAGCTGTAAATGTCTTACCAGGAAAAATAAGTGAGCTGATGGTTATATTAATCAGTTTGAGTTAAGCATTCCATATTGTATATCAATCATGACATTGCACCCCGTAAATGTATATCGTTGTGATTTAATAAAAAGTATATAAATGCAGGATATTTATAAGGCTGGCTTGCTTGTAACAACTTGTATACTTCCAATTATGATACACATGCTTCCAGGCTACAAAGTGAACTCTCTTTTTGAAAGGCACATTGAAGGAACTTAATTGGGTCACAATCCCCTGCAAATCATCTAAGACATCTATCCACAGAAATGCTTCACTTTTGTAGAAACTAATCATGTGTCCACCATGATTAATGATTACCTTGATAGATGTCATGAAGCATTTCCAAAGTTACTCTCTGCAGTTTCTGTGAATTTATCGCACTAGATTCTTTTCCTCATCTGGAATTCATTCATGTCCTTTTTTGTTAGTCGTGCATTTCAGCTTTCTAAGAGAACAGTTTTAATTTCTCCCTATTCAATACATAACTACCCTGCCCCAGTGAACCGAGGAGGTCACAGCCATTCCTCCCCCTGCACTCTCAGACTTCATCTCCCAAAGCCAAGTCAGCCAACTCCCAGGAAAACCCCAGTCGGCTCGCATTAAAGCTACTGAAGTCATTGGTGCTGATTTATTTCTCAGGACTCATCCAGTCATCCTTCACATGTGGACATGGCCCAAATCCTTTTGTTCCATATGTAAAGTGGAAATGAGGTTATGATCAGATTATTCTAAACAAGGTTTTGGAATCATTTCAGGGCACGTGCAAGTCCCTTAAATTTTCTGCAGCACACTGTGTGTTTGTGTGTGCATTTTCCCCATTCTGGAAAAATGGTCCACAGCACTCCTTAGGTTCTGAGAAAAGGTCCCCTGAGGGCTCAGCAAAGGCTGATGGACACACCTGAGTCAGGGCCAGATGTCCACAGGACCTTTATCTACAGACACACGTGTCTATCTAGCGGAAACGTCCTCATTAGACTTGGAGGGAACAGAAGCCTGAGGTCATCCACCCTCCTGCATGGCCCAGACTCCAGATTATGTGGCAGTTAGAACCCCCCAGGCCACCCTTGCTTCTGTCCTGAGGCTTTTCAGATACGACAAATATGCACCCTCATCTTGTCTTAAAGTAAGCCCCTCTGTAACCCCGCAGTATCCATCAGCACTCCCTACTCAGATGGTAAGACTTAAAGGGGTGAAATTCTTTTGAGCAACTTTCACTGTTTGTTCTATCTCCTTGGTACCAGAAAAGAAAGTCCTGTGTGTCCTCACCCCACCAACATAAACTGAAATCAACTTTATTATGCGTCCCAGTAAACATATGGCTCGCCCTTCTAACACCCGCTCGGATGGAGACTATTTGGTAGAGAGAGAAAAAATGGGACATTTCGCAGAAATGAAATCAAAACAAGATTTCCAAGAAACTTTTGGGGATTTTATGACATTCCAATCTCATTTTACATTTTTCACACCCTCAGATACAATACAGCTTAATGGGAGGACCCGAGTCAGTCACATTCAGTGTGGTGACAAGGACATAGCAGGACTGTGTTGCTCCAGTTTGAACCTCTGTGGATCCTGGCAAGCAGCGGCCTCACTGGTCAGACCCCCCTCAGTGGTCTGCACCTTGCATGGCCAGGTCTCCGTGCAATTCCTCTCGTAGTTCATTCTAAAGCTGAGACTACAACACCTGCCCAAGGGAGGTCTCACGTCTCACATGCACAGAGATGGCATTGCCACCTTCTCGGGGTGACACTCTGAGACACAGTGATGCAGGCCCTGTCCTTTAATACTCTTGTTCTATAGTTACGTGTTCTATAGCTACATATATACACATGTATAAGATGGGAAACTATAGAACAAGTGTGTGTGTATAATTTTTTTTTGAGACAAAGTCTCTCTCTGTCACCATGGGTAGAATGCTGTGGCATCATAGCTCACAGCAACCTCAAACTCTGGGGCTCAAGCAATCCTCTTGCCTCAGCCTCCTGAGTAGCTGAGACTACAGGTGCCTGCCACACACCTGGCTATTTTTTTTTAAGAGATGGGATCTCACTCTTGCTCAGGCTGGTCTTGAACTTCTGAGCTCAAGCAATCCACCCACCTCAGCCTCTCAGAGGGAGCCACCACCCCTGGCCTAGTTTACCATCTTTTAAAGAATGCACCCAAGATAAAACAGTTTGCAATTCTAATGTTCCCTCCCGCCGCCTTTGACCATGCAGATAACACCATTTCTCTCCCCAGAAAAGGGTCCCTGCACACACTCTGCTTTTGCCTCCATCTCTGAATTGCTTGAATCAGGGTGAGAGGCTCCAGGATGCTGCCCTCCATGGGTCATGTGGAATCTGCCCTCCATGGGCTGGGTTGAATCTGCCCTCCGTGGGCCGTGTGGAATCTGTCCTCCGTGGGCTGGGTTGAATCTGTCCTCCGTGGGCTGGGTTGAATCTGCCCTCCATGGGCCGTGTGGAATCTGCCCTCCGTGGGCCGTGTGGAATCTGCCCTCCGTGGCTGGGTTGAATCTGCCCTCCGTGGGCTGGGTTGACTCTGCCCTCCGTGGGCCATGTGGAATCTGTCCCCCTGTGGGCTGGGTTGAATCTGCCCTCCGTGGGCTGGGTTGACTCTGCCCTCCGTGGGCTGGGTTGACTCTGCCCTCTGTGGGCTGGGTTGAATCTGCCCTCCGTGGGCCGTGTGGAATCTGCCCTCCATGGGCCGGGTTGAATCTGTCCTCCGTGGGCCGTGTGGAATCTGCCCTCCGTGGGCTGGGTTGAATCTACCCTCCGTGGGCCGTGTGGAATCTGTCCTCTGTGGGCCGTGTGGAATCTGCCCTCCATGAGCCGTGTGGAATCTGTCCTCCGTGGGCCATGTGGAATCTGTCCTCCGTGGGCCATGTGGAATCTGCCCTCCGTGGGCTGGGTTGAATCTGTCCTCTGTGGGCCGTGTGGAATCTGCCCTCCATGGGCTGGGTTGAATCTGTCCTCCGTGGGCCGTGTGGAATCTGCCCTTCGTGGGCTGGGTTGATTCTGCCCTCCATGGGCCATGTGGAATCTGCAGGAATTTACTCTCTCCCAGTTTGTGTCAGTATCTTTGCCTTTGCAGGTTTGACCTAGTCTTCTTTTTAAAAAACAACTTTTTTTTTTTTTTCAAAGAAAATAACCCGAATGAGGCTCTCGGAGCTGTGTGGAGGGAGACTAATTGGTATTAAAACTTTCAGTCCTGGCCCAGAAGCATCTCCAGAGGAGCTAAGTGAGTGCAGGAGGCCTGATTTCACCTGAGAATACGGTTTGTGCCAGTTGCAGGTTTCTAATTGAAGGATATGAAGAAATGTCTGCTAGTGTCTGGACTAAAGCTGTTCTTTTTATTTTGGGTTAAACTGGCCATCTTCAGACTCTGCGGAGAGCCCAGACACGGAGATTCATCTTCATTTGCCCTCCTGTTCCTCACGCAGAAGGTCCCAGATTTCACCTGTGTGATACTGTAAAACGCTCTGTGTGCCTGTGGTCTCTGCCTCTTACCCACCATCCACGTGTCCTCCCTTTAAGTGTAACCGATTTCTGCATCTTTTTGACTCCAAAGTGTTTCACAATCAGTTGCCTAAATCAACCTCACAATGTCCCATTTAAAATGGCCTAAAAGGCGAGAGCCCAGCGTGCTTTCTCCCCGAATGTGATTACATAACATCCTCAACTGTGTAATTTTCCACTTTGGCCTACCCACGGCAGCATTAACGGTATGTCTCAGAAAATGCAAAAATAATATTTGCCAGACTCACTAAGGTGATTGTCTCTGTCTTGTAAATAACAGTGTTCCACAGCAGCTTCCCGTCGAGGTTGATCTATGTTTAAAAATTGAGGCCAATATCTCTGGATCTGAATAGCCTGGGACATGGCGGGGAGGGAAAGAGAAGTGAGGCTCACCGGGTCTCTCCTGTGTCCTTATGTGTTTGAGCCCATGTAATTCTCACAACACCACAGACGCTGTATTATTATTTTCCTAGGACAGATGAGGAAACAGAGGCACAAAGAGACTCTACACCTGGCCCAAGGTCGTCCAGACAGGAGAGTCATGATTTGAACTTATATTTGGCCCCTGAAAAGGGGGGTCCGCAAGTGAGAGATAAAAGACAGTCTCCAAGCCCCGTCACCTTGAGCAGTAACCTAACTTCCTGCTGAGTCATCTAGCAGGTGGCCTAGAAATTGGAGAATCAAGTAAGTCAGAGAGAAAAGAAACATCCATGAGAGAAGTAGCAAAGGGCCATCTTCAGAAACGACCCAACTCCAGCTCTCAAAGGATGTCTGGTCGGGCCTTGGTGTCGCTGGCTGGACAGATAGGGCAGCCCGCAGACGCATGTCCAAAGGGTACTGGGACTTCAAACACCTCAGAGCAGGACAGAACGCAGAGCCACGGTCGGTCCGAACAAGAGTAAGGGGGCTGACACACTGCAGGCTGACTTGCACAGGGGCCTACGGTGTGGGAGGTCACAGTGGTTGCTGGGCCGAATGTGGTAGGAGATATCTGAGAAGATGCAGAGAAGGGGACCAGGGGTCAGCACAGGCACCAAGAGGCAGGGGGAAACAACAGCATTCAGAAAATCAGAGCATAAGCTCAGAGGTGGTCTGGACAGACCCTGTAGGGACAGCAGGTGCCCAGCTGCCGGGCTCAGAAATGAAGGAAGGTGAGGACACAGGGCTGAGGCATCCCTCACATGGTCAGCAGCAACTCAGAACCCTAACAGGACAAGCCCTTAGGCTTCAGAGCTCCAAGGAGACAGGGACCCACGTGGGAAGGCACTGAGCTGGCCGAAAATGCACCAGTTGTCAACTGGATAAGAAATTAGAAAAGACGTAGACACTTCCTACAACCGGCAACAAACAGGAGTCCCAGAGTGATCACTGAGGCTTTTCCTTTGGAAAAGACGTCCCTGCACTGGCTGTCTCAAGATGAGGGGTTAAGGAGGGCAGAGCGGGGTGCTGCATTCCACTGTCAACCCCACTACGAGTGGTTACGCACGGCAGCCATCTCAAGCTTGGGTGGAATTTCGGTGCATGAACTTGAGAGGAAGAAGTGGGATTCTAGGTGTGGAAATAAAATAAGCAGAGGTGGAAGGTGAGGAACAACAACAGGTGTCTGGGTGACATTGGGCAAATCAGCTTTCAGGTGGAGACTGTGCCTGGGGCAGAGCGCAGGGCAGGTGAGCGGGCTAGGGTGGGCTCTGGGACGTCCCATACTTGCTACAAGCTGGGCGTGACCCTAACTTGTACCGTTAAGGAACAGACACAGGAGCAAGGTGAGCCAAGCGGGATCCTTCCACTACTCTGCCCGGAAGGCGCGGTTCCCTTAGTAAGCATTGCGTCTGCTGAGTCCTGAAGTCTGAGCTTCCCGCCAAGCTGCAGCGTGGAGGGACGCCGCCCCTCAACACCTACACCCCTAAACCCTGGAGAGGAAGAGAAGCACCCGGGAGCTTCCTGAGTGAGACTCTGGACAGCATGCCAGAGATCTGTCCAGATGCAAAATGAGCATGCCAACATCTGTCACTGCTGTCAACGTTACAGGCAGGTAAACGTGTTTCCGAGACGCCTGGAATGGAAGAAAACTTCCCTGAGTTGCTTTAAAGGGAAATTATCGCCTTTTCTCTCTGCTATGCAACAGTGAAACATTATTTTTTTGTTTTGCTACATTTTCCTCCTTTCCACTGTTTATCTTCTTTTTTTTACTAGTATTTTTATTTGTAAGAGATGCTTTGAAATTTGTACACGGGAAGAAATAGAATGAAAGCCATTTTGCTCCCTGTCTCCAATGCTCAGCGGCTTTCTTCCCTGATTTCTCCAAACACGCTGACCACCTCTGGGCAGCTTCTTCTGTTTTCCAACCACTTCCTCAGAAGTCTGGGGACACGGCTCTGCTTCCCGCCTCATTCTGATTCTGGGGCAAGTCTGAAGCCAGGCTGAGCTGCGGCGCTCTGGAGGGTACTAGATTTGTTTTCGTTTTTGCTGTGGTTGTGGCTTTTTTTTTTTT
>NW_003852668.1:223719-229542 GCF_000181295.1 Otolemur garnettii | reverse complement strand
TTCAACGGTGGGTCTTTTTTTTTTTTTTCTTTTTCTTGCCATTTTCACTTCTTCATCTTTTTCACACCCTTGACTTTCCCTTTTCGGTCCAAGAATTTCTCCCCTGTATCATCGACTCAGCTGATCGGATCTTCTGCATCCTCAGGCCGTTACGGCTCTCCCGTCCGGCATTTTACCTCCACTTCGGTGCTGTCTTCATCTCCTCGTCACCTTCCCTGATCTCACTGCTCTTTCTCTGCCCACTGGCTTTTCCCAGGTGCCAAATCTTGAGTGTTTAAGGAACACACAGTGGAAGGCCTGCGACGTTTCCTTTGTTCCTTGTGGAGCTCTGTTTCATTGGAAGACATTGGCTCTGGCTTCTTCTGAAGTCCTCTGTCTCATCAGCTAGTGATTATCTCTGTAATTCTGCTTTATAAACCTATTGAGTTCTTGCCTTTATTAATTCATGCAAAAGGGAGTCCCTGATTGTTTATAAGCAGGAATCCAGATGGATTTCAACAGAAATTATTTAGATCCCTTCTAGAATCTTTTTGAGGCAATGAAATTTAAAGACATTTACAGAGACCTTGTTCAGATAAGATCGGCAGCCTCCTGTTGAGACAAGGGAGGAGGCCTGAGCTGGAAGCTGCAGCCACATGGAGTACCGCTCAGCACCAGGGAGTCTCTTAAAATGTTCCTTCTGACACCAACAATCAATGTGCAGCTATCCAAGATACCCCCCCAAAATCTCGATTCATCCAAAAGGTTCTTGACTTAATGAAAACCAATTACATAATAGAACGATGCCATGCTATTGTCCTATAAAGGGATAATAGTGTACATAGCGTTTTACAAGTTGCTTTTTTCACTATGGCCGTACCCAATATACCTTAGACAGTCTCTGTTACAGAACAGTAGGTCTTCACTCCTTGTCACTGATGGGTAGAGTTCCAGTGGATGGTGCCACATTCATCAGTCAGCCCTGTACTGATGCCACGGAGGCTGCTTCATGGAAGGCTGGTTTTATTCTGTTTTGCTTGCAGTATGACTTAATGTACCCCTTATTATCTCAGCATTCCCTCAAATCTTTTTGAAACATAATCAGGGGCTTTTACAGCAATGTCTGCCATGTGCTCATTTACATAAATAAGATTTTTAGAGGAATATTGTTAACTGTGGTTACCTCTGAGATGTGAGGCCAGGCGGGGCCTTGTGGCAAGAATGAGCTAATATTAATATACAGTAGATCCTTTGTCAGTCGACCACCCGAGAGACGGTTACAAACTGGTCAACATACGGCCGTGGTCAACATGAGGAACTCGGCCTGCTGTATTGATACAAACACGTGGTGCATGTCCAGTCTATGAAAATTAGGTCAACTTGAGGAGGTGGTCAGTGCAGGGAGGTGGTCAGCTCTGGAGGTTCTAGTGTATTTCACTTCCAATCCTTTGCTACCATCAGTGTTTATAACTAAATATAATGCTCTTCTGATTTTAATGAAAACATGTAAATAGACAAGGCTGCAGTAACATTTTCACAAAGACAGTCTTTTTCTTCTTTGGGGCAATGTCTCAGGCAACATATCTAGAAGTCAGAGCACAAAGTTTCTCATAAAAAGCCACAATCTCAAAAGCACTGTACACACTTTCACGGTCTGGAGGGTTCTCAGAGGTTTAACATTCTGCACGTGACTCCTGCCAACAAAAAGCAGAGATGGCTGTGTCCCATTGAGTTGTATAATGTAGTGTGAACTGAACAAAACCTCAGGGTTTACCCCAGTGGCTGACTAACTGGGCCCCTCTTAGCCAAGGGGACACCCTAAAACTGAGCTGCTAGCCAGCAGAAAGGAGATCAGACATGCCTCATCGTGTCCCCCTCTGTGACCCACTAACAGGCCTAAGGCTGTGCAAGACTTACCTACAGGTCCTCAGTATACAACCACTTGGGTCTGGGCATATGTCCTGGAGTTTATCTCTGGTTCACAGACCCTTATCTTAACTCAAGCATTCGTTTTCACTGACTTCAGGTCTATTAGAGCCTAACTCTTCCCAATAAATATCAACTAAGGAATCTTTAAGCCCACCTATAACCTGTGAGCCCCCACTTTGAGATGTCCCACTTTTCCGGCCAAACCAGTGTATCCTTTGAACGCATTGATTTGTGACTTTACCTGTAACTCCTGTCTCCCTGAAATGGATAAAAGCAAACTGCAACCCCACCACCCCGAGTCCACCTGCTCAAGGTTTCCTGGGTACGACTCCAGACCATGTATCTCCAACTTGGCTCAGAATAAACCTCTTTAAGTCATTTTACAGAGTATGGCTTCTCTGTCGAGGGTGGAAGCAGCTAGCGTGAAGGATGTGGTCATAAAGTCCATTAGAAGAGGCTCAGCTGGTGGAGGTGTTAGAAGGAGCCCTCTGTGATCCAGCTGTCTTCTGCCTGCTCAAAGCCCTAGATCAGAAACCCAGAGACGACTGCCAGTCTCTCCTCAGCAATGCTCAGAAATGCAGCGGGTGTGTGCAAGGGAGGCAGACGGGCCCCTAAATAGAGTCCAGGTGGGGCTTCAGAAGGGCTATAACCGTCTCTCAGACACTCTTGGGTGGCTTCCCTGGTGACCAGGGCCACAGAACTTCTTTGCTCACCATCAGATGAAAAAAATAAATAGCTGAGCTTTGCCTTGATTGAGTTGCCCTTACGCCAATCTCTGAGGTGGCCAGGCAACTTATGCTGATCAGTTCCGCCTGGCACTGGCTAGAAACAGCCACACAGGCAGAAGGAGGAACAGGGTCCCTGTGACTGGCTGACACACGACATGCCCCTTAACCCTGAGCAGCCAATGCCGCCCAAGCTGGGCATGGTAAAGAGAAACCTGCTCCACTCACACTGGTATTTTCCACAGGTGGAAAGGAGAAAAAGAGCACCATGAAGGGAACCCATACTGGGCACCAAGCAAAGGGCCTCTTGTTATTTAATGTACTCCAGAGTTTTGAGGTAGACATTGCTATCTTTATTTCACAGATAAGGAGACTTCAGCTCAGAGAGTGTGAGTCATTTGCTGGAGGTCACACAGTCAATATGCATCAAAGTTATCTCATCCATTTCCTGTGCCGCTAGACACAGCTTGCTAATGACCCCAAAGTCCACCCAAACTCAGCGTGGGAGATGCATTTTAGACCCTATTGCCCTGAGTTTTGTTGTTACTCTTTAAATGTGGGGTATTTAAAATTTATATGGTTTAGACTAAAGTTGGAAGAGAAACTAAAGATTGGTTTTGTTTCTTCCAGTTAAGCCTGTTCTAGCAGTTGAAGTCGTTGGCTTGTGTTGTCAGGTTCTAGCCAAGAAAAGAATCACAGGAATGAATCACAGCTGATGTAATGCATGTGCCTCTCGGTGGAGTGATTATGTGGTACCTAGGTGCACTGAATTTTATGATATGAAATCAGATCTCTGCACTTGTCCCAGGTGAGCAATTATGACATCATGAACTAGGCGCTTGGCTGCAGTTCAGAGAGCGGAGAACAAGTAATGAAAATGCAGGAAAGAAAGCCTTGGGGTTTCGGAGAGATCACCCAATCTTTTCCTGGCCTTGCAGAGAGCGAGATCAACTTTCTGTGAAACCTGGGGGAAAAACTTACAAGTCAAGTGTTTGCTTTTCCCCTGAAAGGACTGAGGTTGTTAAGAGCTGCATAGCCTCTGGGATGGTGAGTTTTTCAAAAATTCTGCTCCTGGGGGACATCATGAAAGGAGAAATCCTACATTCCCTTCAAACTTTGGGCTTTCTGATTTGTTACTAGCATTCAGGATGGGACCAAAAGTCCCTGATGGCAATTCTCGTTGTGAGTGTGGGGGTGGGAGGGTGGGTGAGAGGGGAGCCAGGGCAAATGGACAGCCATGTGTATGCCCATGTGGATGGCTGTAGCTGCCCAAGGAGGGCAGTGCTCTGTGTAGCAATACCAGAAAAACGTCCAGAGTAGGAAGCTTTTGGAAACCTCAATTCTGTATGCCTAGGAAGTACTAAAATTAGAACCTCCTGTCTACAAGAAAGGAGAAGTATTTCACAGATCTGACCCTCTTGTCTACGAGAAGGGAGAAGTATTCATAGATCTTCCCATCTAAATAAAAAATAAGCAAAGACAAAACAGAAAAAACAAACAAAAAAAGATTTGGAGTCCTCAAATTTCATCGAGACCCATTTTTCTTCCAAGAAGGCTCCGTGGAAATTCTGTGGTTGAAATAATTCACTGTGCTGAGCTCCACCTGAAATGTTTAAATACCCTCACATCATTTCAGTGTTTGCTTTTATTCAGAATAAGTGGTTACTTTCTAATAAATGCAAAGCCTAGTATGTGAAAAGTGTGATTTAGACCAATAAAAGGAGAGGACACAATTGTAACGTCTGTTCCTCAGAAGCCATTAAAGAATGGCAACTAAAGTTGAATAGGCTGAGCAAACATCACACCCCAAACTTAGCAGAGTATTGCTTAAAACTCAGGATTGCAACAGCGCCCGTGGGTGAAGAGAGGTGGAGGAGACAGACTGCCAAAATATTATTGCTTTAAACAACTGTCTTCCCTTCCAACGGGAACTGCTGGGGAAGTTACCCCACCTTCATTCAGGGGCTGCCATATTTCATACCACGTGACCCTCACCCCACAAGCCCATTGGCCAGGGGAAGACGAGCTCTCATTGGCTGCACAGAACTCCCCGCTGGAGCTCCCTGCAGGAGGAAACGCGGGTGCTCTCCTTCAAAGAGCAGAAGAAAAGTGTCATTAAATGTACCAACATAAAAAATTTCCCTTGTTTCCACAGTCTCCCTCAACTTAGCATGGGGTTTTTTATTTGCTGTTCTAGGTCATTTTAGGTAAAGAAAGAATGCAATTTTAAATCATTAGCGTGAATGTTTACCATTCCTCTTTATATTGTGCCGTTCTAGTTTAAATGCAAATATATAGGCATCTAGCCCCTCTACAGAATCTCCAAAGTCACGCCGTCTGTATTGAGTGGCCCATACATGGAAACACTGCAGAGCCTTAACTCGACCGTCTTTATTTCTCTTCTCAGTGTGCACATTTGCTATTAATAAGCTCTATTTTTGGCTCCCTGATGAGTAAGGAAAGATTGCAAGGAGAAGGGAAAGGGGAGGACGGCGCTTTTGCCCTTTTCTTCTACGTCTTCATTTTCAGCATAAGGGGCTGGTTGAGACAGGGAAGCAACAAGAGAAAGGACCCGACGGGGCTCTTGGTCACTGGTGTTCATCACTGCGAGCTTGACCTCTTCCGGCATTGGAAGCAAGGCCTGGATCTAATGGAAACGTGGCCTCTCCAGGCCACCTGCTTCTCCCTCTGGAATACCCAGTCATAGGTATAATGTGCTTGTCAAATAATTAGATGACAACAGAAGTCATTATGAAAATCACCACGTCAATATAATTTCATTTTTCTTCTTCTTTTATTTATTTATTTATTTATTTATTTTGCTGGCACTTTGTGTAGCTTGTGATATACAAAAATGAACATCAATTTTAAAGCTTTCTCCTTTTAAAAAACTTAATGCTCTTATGTTTCATTATTATTGGTCAAGAATTGATCTGTTATTCTTAAGCTTTAATTGTGTTAAAGATCTAAGATGACATTGTAACAGACCATACCTTGTTTTATCAATTTAAATTATATTTATTTATTCAATATTTAATAAGCAACAGATTTACTGGACTCAAAATGTTACATGGTTTTAAGAACTGAAGGAGAAGCAAAATTCACCCTTCTTCCCCTGCTGCCCTCTCCACAAATAGATAATCAGTGTTATCAATCCCTTAGGTTCTTATTCTGAGATTTACTAAATACA
>NW_003852668.1:219835-223448 GCF_000181295.1 Otolemur garnettii | reverse complement strand
CCTGGAGGGATTCTCCCCACAACCCCGGAAAAAGCACAGCCCTGCTGATGGTTGGTTTCAGACTTGAATGGTTGGTTTCAGACTTGAGACCTCTGGGATTATACAAGAATAACATTCTGTTTTTAAGCCAAGTTTTGGCAGTTTGTTACAACACCCTAAGAAACTAATACAACATTTAAGCAATACAAGAATGTATTCTTTTCTGTGTGATTTTATTCTTGAGACTTCACCTTTTAGAGAAGTTCTATCTTTGAAGAAACACAGTATTCAAGGAGGTGATGAGTCTCACTGAGGCAATGAACTTAAGGACAGCCTGCTCATTCTAGCACCTTCCAGGAAGGAGTCTGAGGGCTGAACCACATCTCTCCAGGTACAGGGGCTGAAAAGTAGTTCTGCACCTGTTATGATTTCCAAGGGCCACCTCAGAGAAGGGACTACCTGTGCCTGCTGTGGAGATGAGAGTTGTGTGGAGGTATCCTTACTGCTCGAGTGTGGCCCTTTCCTTCATTGACTGGGTTTTTTTGCAGGTTTTTTTGGTTTTGGCCAGAGCTGGGTTTGAACCCCCGCCACCTCCAGCATATGGAGCCAGCGCCTTACTCCTTTGAGCCACAGGCACTGCCCTCATTGACTGTTTTTACCATTTAAATAAGTTAGAATTTTGATGTGTTTACCTATTTTGCTGTCCCGAAAATCAAAACCCAAAATAGTTTTAAACCAGAGAAAAGTTGGAAGACAAATATTTTCTACTTTTTGATAATGCCAGGGCTTAATTATACGTTTCTTAATTTGCAGCTTTAGGGAATTTCAAAACACATAATTTAACCACCTTCTATCTTATGAAACATTCTATTGGAACACACGAGATCGGGCTATTATATTCGGTTCATCTAACTGAAGGCAGAAGCAGTAATTCATACTTTCAGAGAGAGGGAGAGAGAATTTGCCTAAAGTGGCCAATTTTCATTTTTGCATTTTCTAATTTCTACCTTCGGGGTTAAGCTCTAGTTAATGCTGAAAATAAATGTGTGTTGCCTGGAGCCAAAGGCAGAAAATTGTGAGTCTCAGGAACAGGACCTATTAACCCTTTTGTAGCAGGGTAGTGGGGACAGGGAGTGGGGATGCAAGAGGGTGGACAGCCAAAGCTGGGGGGAGCCAGGGGTGTGGGTAGGGGCCCAGGAAGGCATTTGAATAACCAGGCTGCGTTCTGGTACGTGTCGGCTACACACAGCTCTATTGCTATCAGCATAAACAGCACATCTTGTGCCAATGGTCTGAGTTCACTGTTGCCCCCCTTACGCTGAAGACTTCAGGACAGAAGGAGTCCACCTGGTGGCCCTGGTAATCAATTGTACGGGCAGGCCTTAAGCCTGTATTTTGAGATTTCAAATTCAGTCTTTTCATTAAATAATGGCTACTTTCTAAATAAAATCAAATCTTCTCAGCCTGGGTGTTCAACCAAGCCAGTTCCGTTTCACACAGGAGAGCTAAAGAAAGTTGTAGCAAAGCCAGAGAAGAACCAGGCAGGGAAGTGGGAGCCGAGGACACTGTGTAAGCTGCCATGGGAAACGTTTTAAAACAGAACTCTCCAGGTTGCTTATGGGTGAAAACTCTGAGACTGTGGCCGGGGGTGGCTAAGGTGAACGTGGACCTCTTTCTTCTCAGCGACCTACCTGACATTGGGCGACATCACAGGAAAGCACACCTGTCTACCCAGAAAGTAGCAGAATGTCATGACCCAAAATAGCAAACAAAAAACGGCAAGGAGGTTTATACTGATACACAGATGACATCGTACTAGATTATTTTATAGGAGAATGGGATTGGGAAGGGCTCATCCTTGCATTTGAAACTGACATCAGAGTTTACAGATGGGGCGGTGCCCGAGGCTGGCCTTGGGTTCTCCTCTGCTGTGTGCTGAGGGGGGTGGAGGCTTCCAGGGCCAGAGCTAAAGAGAAACAGGGGCCTGGTGCTCTCCTATGAGAAACGCCGGGGCCAGGTTGCTGCCGCAGAGAAAAGAAGTGTCTCCAGTGGGCTCACAGCTGCCAGGACTGATGCCCGGTGTGCTGTGTGTGCACTCCCGGGGAGCTGCATTAGCATATTCTATTCCTGTTTTAAGGCTGAATAATGGATTCAGGTTCTGAGCAATAGAAACTCTCCATAAATGATTAGCCAGGCCAGGTTCTATTTTGTGCTCAGGTGAACCCTGCCCCACTTTTAGCTCTGACGGCTACTGCTCTGGAAGAGTGGGCCCCCTGGGCACAGGCTCTGCAGACTGATTCTCAGGGCTTGCCTTGTTGTGGGGAGGGGGTCCCACGATGTTAAACAGCAGAGGGGCAGCATGGCTCTGGTTATACCTAGGTGTGAGTCTAAGGGCCATTGTGAGCTGGAAAGCGTCAGAAGACACTCAGGTTTAAGTGACCACCTTGCAGCACACAGCAAGCCAAGAGAGGGAGTCCTGCTGGGAGTTAGGGCTGCATCTGTGTTTGAACCAGCCGTGCCCAGGCCTACCTCGTGTTACACGCCACCTGAGGACCGGGTGATGAAGGAAAGGGTCTCTAGGAATCGTGTAAGTTAACTGCATGCTGTTCACACCAGGAAGAACGTTAAACAGGTTGTCAGGCCCGAAATTAACATGAAAGAGTCATGGCAGAAATAACGTGAAATCCGGGATTTGCTTCAAAATAACTGGGCAGGGAGAACGGAATCAGATGGGCAGAGAGGAAGTGAGGCCGGGCCTGAGTTAACAATTACTCAAGTGTGGACTGGGGTACACAGCGTTCCTTATGCAATTATTACAAGCAGTGCGTGCTTTTCAAGCTTTCCACAATGAAAAGGTTTTATTAAAAAAAGTATCCCTCTCACAATAACAAAAATCATAAAACACATTAAATTAAATCTACCGAGAAATGTGCTGTGGGTTTCTACAGACATCTCAGCCAAACCGAAAGCTGAAGACGTGCGGGAGAAACAGGATGTTCTGGGACAGGAATTTTTGTCACCATAAAAACAATTTTCACACCCTAATTAATCTATAAATTCAATGTAACCCCAGTCAAAGCTCCTAAAGTTTCATTTATTGTAACTTAATTAGCTGATTTTCAAGTTCATGTGGAAAAGAAAATATGTAAGAATAGCAATGAAGTTTTAAAAGCAAAGGAATGAAAAGGAAATTACCCAACTGAGTATCAAAACTCAGTATAAAGCTATAATTAAAACAGTGTGATATTGGCACAAGAAAGGACCTGCATTAATAGAACAATATAGAGGTTTCAGCCATTGATCCATGTACATAAGAAAGTTTATTTTAACATGGAACTAGAATTTGAAATTCTTTCACTCTTGATTTGGTATAAGTTCAGTTCTTAATCTGGAAAAAATATGTTTATGTTTATTTATTTATATATCTATAGACTTATCAATATATCTATGTTTGTATATTCTATTTGTACATTTATATAGGTGTGAAAAATTACATGTTTATCCTGATATATTTTACATTTTTATACATTTTCATTTAAACATATTTAATATTTGTTTATATATTTCACATAGATAAATTCTACAAGACTAAACAAACATAAAGAAAAGAACATTTCCACCTGCACAGAGCTCA